>NC_056737.1:495080358-495175358 GCF_019279795.1 Protopterus annectens | reverse complement strand
TCATAATGCTCAGTATTCCATTTATATATATATATATATATATATATATATATATATATATATATATATATATATATATATATATATATATATATATATATATATAGATGGGTGTGTATATTAATATGTTCCTCAGAGGTTCATCTTAAAGGAAGTCCTGGAAGAATTAAGTTTTAGAAAGCCGAGATGAGACTAACCTTTGTAACATAACCTTATTGAAGTACTTTTTTTATTTAGAGTAGGGCTTGGAAGAGGTCTACAGACTTGTACTTTCCTTTTGCTTAAAAGGCAGTCTGTACCTTAAAAGAGCTGTGTGGACTAAATATTGCTATGATGTTACTGTTTTCTTTTCACTGAAACTGCAAAGCCAAGTGAGCTAATCGTTTAGACAGTGATTATTAAATTAACATGAGGTCATACATATATCCCTCCCCAGTATTAAAATGCAATATAGATCCTCTGCATAATTAGCTGGTATCCAGGCATAGAATATTCCAGCTTACTACAAAAAATATGGTGTATAATCATATATTTCATCTGCTTCAGAGTGTGAAATCTTTGATCAAGGCATGGGATATGGTACTTCTGACTGATATTTTTTGATGTTGTAATAAGCCAGTCCTATAGGCTAAACTAAAGTAGTTTCATCTGATAATTAAAATTAAATTAATTTGCAGTAGATGCCTTTATCAGCCACCAATAAATAAAAAATTAAACAATTATTTCTTCTTAAGAGTAACACTACTGAATAAATATAATAGTCTTTTAAAATGCCTTTTATCTGCAAGCGTTTGTTTGTATCATCAAATTACATCTATACATATATTTTCCAGTGATCTTGATTTATTTTGGAAATTAGTGTTCACATTTAATTCCCCAAATGTATAAACTAGCAACTGAAAACAAATACTGACTCATTTTAGATTAGAATTTTTTCCATCGTGTTATGTAATATTTGCAGTTACATGCCAGATTGCTCTCAACATTGTCACTTCTATCAAGAGCTATATATTTTCACAGATGTTGAAATACCGAGTTATTTCATTAGATAGGAGGATTTTATAACTGCTCTTTTCAGTCATGTTGGAAAAGAACTGTCTTGGTGTTCTACTAAAGTACAGTTGTGTAAGATGAACTTCTTATAACACTAGATGTTTGAATGATCACTGCTGTGGTAGCCTTAGCTATATGGGTTACATCCTGCTAAGGATATAACAGCCAGACAGCTTACAAAGCTTCAAGACACCTTCCATGCATCCAAACTATCAGGCAACTCGAGTTAAGCTGACTAAAAGGCAAGTTTGGGAGCAAAGCCCTTCAGAGCTTTCCTGCCAGCAAAGAGAGGGAGGCTCAGCTCTGAAAGGACAATACTAGGACTAACAAAAAATGAATGCCCACATCCTGGCATAAAATACACACCAAAAACCAAGGGGGTGAAGGGAGGAAGGGGCTACTGCAGTAGTAATCATTTAAATATCTCCTGTTCTGGTAAGTTCAATTCACAGAACTGTTCTATGTTCATTATATTGATCACTGGTGCAATAGCCTTAGTAGTATGGATAGATTATCATAGCTAATTATATTTGGGAGGTGGAAGGAGAAGGGTCTAGGAGCCCATGGACAATAACTTCAAAATGTTGAATGCTAAATGGTTGAAAATGAATTGGTTGAATGCACTATATTGAATGATCAAACTGTTGAAATAAAATGAGTCTAAACTCACAATGTCGAAATTATTGATGCCTATTTCTGCACTGTAGTGCAATATTGGAGTTGGTATATTTAAGTATGGGGGTGCAGGGGGCCGTAGCCCCCATGCAAAATAGTAGCGGTGATCTCATTGCTTTTACAATTAAATTATTTTAGACATTTTGATCATTCAATATTTTGGGTTTACATGTTATTTTTCAACCCTGGCATTCGACATTTTGAAGGTAAACCATCCTACCAAAACTTGATCTAGACCTAGAGAATGAATCAAGCTTATAGTACTTTGAAAACGTATGCTACAGAGGACCAAGTAGCAGCTTTTAGAATATTTCTAGAATCCAGCCCTTTCCACAAAGTCATAATTGAAGCCAAGGCCCTGGTAGAGTGGGCTTTGACCCTGTCTGGAATAAATTTGTCATAGTGAGTATAACAAAAGGTAATAGCCTTAGACTACAATTTGGAAATAGTCTGTTTTAGAACAGGTTGTTCCATCTAACTACCTTTACAAGAAATGAACAATTGATCCAAGGATCTAAAAGATTTGGTTCTGTCAAAATAGTGTCTGAGTTGTCTGTGGCCATCTGAGTTATGGAGTATCCTTTCTCCCACATTTTTAGGTTTAGGAAAGAAAACAGGTGGATGGATAGTATGGCTTAATGTAAACTCATATACCACTTTAGGCATAAAAGAAGGATTAATTCTCAAAGAACCCCTGATCCTATGGAAAATGAGGTAGGGTTGACTTGCTATAAGAGCTTGCAACTCAGATACTGTTCTTGCAGAAGTCAGAGCAATCATTAAAACTATTTTATATGTTAAGAACATCAAGTCAGCTAGATTAACTGGGTCGAATGGAACAAGTGTTAGCTTCTCTAACACAAAATTAAGATCTTAGTGAGGGACCAGCAATTTACTTGTAGGCCTCTTATGCAAAACCTCTTTCAAGAACATTTTGACATGAGACTGCCTTGAAAGAGGAGGAACCATGGGCAGACATGCTGAAATGGCTGATAAATAAACTTTGATAAAGGAATAAGAAAGGCCAAACATCAGTAATGGGTTCTGAAAAGATAAAGGGTGTTGATGCTGGGAGAAAAGAGATTTCAGACACCACTGTATCCTTCATTCGTGGAGTCTTGACAGTGGAATCATGAGAATCACAGATGTCATGAGACTCAAAGTCCTGAGGTATTTTCTCGCAGTGACCAAATTCTGACTGGAAAAACCTTAGAAATACATCTAAATAAAGGCATCTTTTTCCTATAGAAGAAAAGCTCTTTGAACTGACATTCTAGGAGCACAATCCTGTGTGAGGGACTCAAGAAAGACTTTTGAATGTTCTTTTGGAATCCCAGCATGTGCAAGGGATCTGTCACTCAAGAGAGAAATTCCTGACATTTTGAAAAAAACTCTGCAAAGATAAGCAAGTCATCTGACTATGAAAAAATGTGGATATCCTGTAGCCCACAATGAGCTATAATTAGAGCTATACACTTTTTGAACACTCCTGGTGCATTGGATAGTCCAAAGTTTAAGGCAGAGAACTGATAATGTGATGCAGGCCAACAAAAAGTTAAGAAACGTCTGAAGTCTGTATGAATAGGAATGTGCTGATAAGTATCATTTAAGTCTAGTGTTACAAGGAAATTTGAAAGAAGAGGAACAAGATGTAACAGGCTGTAAAGTGACATCATTTTTAATTTGGAGACTATCACAAACAGGTTTAGGAAAGAAAGATTCAGAACTGGTCTCCAAGCATTTTCTTTCTTTTATACTGGGAACATCCTTGAATAACTCCCCTTGCCCACATGAGAAGGAGGAACTGATTCTATCACTGCTTTGGACAGCATATGATGAAGAACAGCTGGAATCAAAAGTATCTGATCTGCAGGATGAAGAATGACCCCATGGAAATGATGAATTTCCTCCCACTGCCATCTGTAACCTTGACAAATGATTTTCAGGACTCGTCTGTCTTAAACAACCTGCTGCCAAAGAAAAAAATGGAGATTCAGATATTATGGAAGAGTAAAGAGGCTAGGGTGGGAGAGGGTCACAAAGTCTCTTGAATAATCATTCAGATTTGTTGGACTGTGATTGGTTTTGGGAGACTTGAGACTTCTTTTTTTAACCCCCCTTGCCACTTCTTAAACACCTGTTTACCTGGATTCTGTTGAAACTGTTTATTCTGATTTGACAACTGGAAAAGGAGGGCTGAAAAATCTTAGAGATTCCTCGGATTTGACCCTTTCATCACACTTTTTAATCACCTCTGCAGCACTAAATATCTATCCAAGGGAGAATTTGAAATCTAATTTGTTTACATCATCTGGGAGGTTCTGAGAATGCAGTTAAGCAATCCTCTTTAAAACATACCATTGGCCATAGCCCCGGAAGAAGTACCAACAGAATCATATACACACTGCAAACAATGAGTAGTGAGTGACCTGTGCACCAAAATAAATTATTTAAAGCAGATTTTTCTTCACGGGAAGAAACTGTGTGATAAAACATTCCTCATACTTTCACAGTTTGCCATAACAAACTTTAACATATGAACCTCACAATTTAAAATTATGAAAATCAAAGTTGCAGAAGTATTCACTTGTTTTCCCATATCTAATAAATAATTTTCCATCCTTATTATAAAGAGTAGTATTGGAATTAACTAAGTGCTTTGCAGCAGAGAAGTCAACTATGACAATAGCTGCTGGATCAGGTTAGAGAACAGTATATAAAAAAATAAAAGATTGAGAAACTTTATACATTCTATCTACCTCTTTAGGGACAGCTAGCTGCCTATCAGAAAATTGCAGGAAGTAAAACACACAGCTTCTAAACAGATAGTACGGGTGTAGGTTCTGGAAAATCCTTCTGTAACAACTCATAGTATTTTCTGAGGGACTGAGAAACTCAGTGTTTTCCCACTGAAAACACTGGGATATTCTAGCAATAGTCTCAGAGAAAGAGAAACACTCACAGAAAGAAAAATAAACTGAGCTCTCCTCTGAGTCTGATTCAGAAGTCTGAGAACAAAATCCTGATTTTTTCCTGTATCTTCCTGTTCAGTCAGAATTGTAAATCTGTTCAGGAAAAGAGGAAACCCTCTTTTACCAAAAACTACTTTACAAGAAGGATCAATAGCTTGAATTAAACCCCAAACCAGTCCTGGTAAACTATTCCTGTCTAAGGAAATTTGAGGAGGAGTAAATACATGCTTGGTTTTCTGATTTGTTTTGACAGGAAAATTGAGCCAGCTGTGTTACTAATAGCAGCCAGTGCTTCCCCAGGGATGGGCACAGTATTCTGACACAACAGGTAAACCTACCCTGTTCCCCTCTCCCAGGACTGACAAGACTAGCTTTCCTTTGCTCACTCTGGGGACTCCAACAGCCACAGAGGACATAGCTTACACCCAGTCCATAGTGGCTGAAGGTGTTTACACCATAACAATCTGGTTAAAAGATGAGTGGTCTGAGGAACAACAAATGGCCACACCAGAGTCAACCACCAGTGTCTGAGGTAAACTAATAGCTGTTGTGGTAAATTCTGTTTGCTTAAGTTTTTCTTTTTCTGGCTGGGAGAAAGACAGACCATGCGACTGGCAATTTGTTCCATGGTCAAGCTGAAAATGATGCCTTGCTCCCAGGGAAGACAAGCAGCAAATGCCGATGCAACTATCAGTCTACAATAGTTACCTTTTTTTGAAAAAAAAAACCCATAAAAAGCACTTTAAAAACTGTGGCAGCCCCACAAAGGAAACCTAAACACAATTTCTCCACAGAAAATATGTTTTCATTTAGTTTACACTAGTTTTAAACTGACATAAAAAACAAATGCTCCATTTAAAAGAACATTACAGTCTCAAGACAGTCAGTTAAAACACAACACTCCTAGCTTTAAAATAACTTTCCTGAAGAGAAAAGTAATACAACTGCACAAAATCTAAGAAAATGTAGGTTTTTTTCCCCCAAAGGGAACTTATCTGCTCAGCAAAAGAAGGCAGAAGGCAACCATTGATCCTCAAAAGCCTCGGAGAAATGCACTCTTTGGCGGCAGTAAAGCACAGAAGGACTTCTCACCCAAACACATCCTTTACTCAGCTCAGCTCAAGCTGTCTGACTGTTTGGGAGCATGGAAGGTGCCCTTAAGTTCTGGAAGCTGACTGACTGTTATATCTGTGGCAGGATATAATACCATGTGTAAGTATAACCCTGCATCAGACTCAGGTGTAGGAATAGTAGCATTTGGAAATAACATGTTTAAATAGCTTACCATATGCAGTGAGTTGTGTTAGTTGAATCCAAGATAAGCCTGTATAACCCACATCAGACAACATTACTAGCATGACCAATGACTAATGGATCAGGAGGACTTGCATGTGCTGCTACAGATGAAGAGCTAGACATACCTTCTGTTGATAGTCCTGGTGGACAGTGAAGCTTTGCAATAATGCCCAGCACCACCCTGTGGAACCATGTAGAGATGTCACTTCTTCTGACAGAGGCCAGAAACCCCTCCATCTTCATCATAAATGGCTCAGTCGATGGTCTATTACACATCATCCTACCTTCTCATACCAGATGGACAGCCCATTTTTCACCAGCATGCATAATGTCGGTGACTCTGAGGTGGGTCATCGCATATGTATGGTTCTGGCCACTAACAAAATGAATGTTCACCACAAGATGTTTCCTGGCACAGTCCTGGTAGGCCCAGTTGGCAGGATCCTATTCAAAGAGTCATCACCCATGATGATATAGGGCCGAGATGAGCATTCCATTCTCTAAATCCATGAAACTTTGGCTTCCTGATAGGTTTTTCTGCATACCCAGCAGTGTGTTTTCACTTCAAGTTTTTTGATATTCATCTGTGGGTATGGAAGACACTGGTATGAGTATCTTAGTTGTCAATGGTCAAGAAACCCCTGGTAACACTGTTGTTCCCCCCTTGTCAATATAGCATGTTGCTTGAGTGATTGACATTCATATTTGCATATACAGTTTACCTGATGTCATGTGCATAACATTGCTGGCCAAATACCCCCCCACCCCCCCACAGTATGACAACTTTACCACTGCAACTTCCTTACTTAAATGACATTAATGTTTCCTGTCATTGTTAAAAACAGTCTGGTAAATGTAGTGTAAGTAAAAGGAATACAAATAACCCAAAGCATAACTAAATGAGATCTAAGAGGTCTGGGTAATTGCAAATGGATGTGCTTCCCTTTAAGCTTATATTTCAGAAAAGCAATTTTCTTATCCTTGCAGTACTTCTTTCAGTGTATATTGTTCTGTAACCCGTGAAAGAATTGTCACAACTGTATATGTGTTAAATTACTACAACATCAGTATACAAAAGTTGATAACATGCAGATGAAAAAAAAGTAAAAGAAGCTGTTGTAGTAGAAGCAAGTTTTGTAATATGGACCTGCTGCAGGTTTCAAAGTTGCTGCTCCAGGAATTGTTCCAAAGCAGGATGGAGCTCAATGACTTCCCTTGCACTTATACCATGCAAATTCCAGTTCCTGGATGTAGTGATTATGAAAATGAGGCCTCAGTGCAGGACTGTTTGTGAATTGCTCAATTTTTTTTCATCAGTCTAACTCCATGGTAAGGTCAATACAGCATTGGGCACATGCACGGACACTTGTGGGCTGCACTGTGCATGTGTGATTCAGCCACGCTCCAGGGGGAATGTTTATAATTCCACTTCACATATAATTGCAGTCACTATAATACATAGTTCACTGATAGCATACACAAAAATACTAGGCTGTGTTTCACACTTCAAGCTGCAATGCTCAAACATGCTCAGACATTTATATATATTGGGCTATCCCTCCAACGGTCGTACAAGTAAGGTGACCACAGGTGTGCAATGGTTAACATTGCAAAAAATGAATGTGATCACAAATTGTCTGCTATGTTTTTTTGTGAATTCTCACCTTCCGAATCATGGCAACTAAAGGTGAAGACAGTTCTGCTTTTCACCATAAAAGTGTTGTGTAGCAGAAACTAAGATTTTCCTCCACTTACTGCAACAGGGCTTAACTATGCACTCCTACAGCAGGGCTATAACAGTCCTCAGTACAAGATTGAGGCCTGGAATTGTTTGGCCCAGGCAGTGGCATGTTCCACTAGAATCCCACGTATGGGAGTATAATGTCACCATTAAAGTGACATAAATAGGCATCATGATGACCTTCTGGGCCAATGGAAGGCCCAGGTCAGAGCTCAAACACCACATATGTATGGAAAGTAGCCCATGTCTTACCTCCACATACAACTGACAGTGTGTGTGTGTCATCTACATATCTGAAATGCAACTGTTTCTATCTCTATCTTCAAAGCCTCTGAAGGTATTGCAGAGAACGTGCAGTTGTACAGGAGGAGGACAGAGCACCTTAGAGAGCACTGGGGTGAGTATGCCTGCTAGACACAGTACAGGTATCAATAGTAAGAATTTTGTCAGGATTGCTGTAGTGTGACACATTATAGGTTTTCTGCAATAGTTGCACTTCTGTACTGAGTTCATCAGTTCAGAGATAGTAGTATGAACTGTTGATGCTGTTACTGTGTAAGTGGATGCATGCTTTTGGGGAACTGTATAACTAGATGAACATGTTAAAGCTTTGCTTTCAGAGTTTGTCTTCTGATACCAGTAGGATTGATTCCACCCCTAGGCAGGCTATTGTGACATCATTGTTATTTGAGTTGGGCATTTGTACTTTTGAGTACCATAAAGTACAACACTAGATGGGAAACATATGTATGAACTGAATTTTTCCATTGTATAACATTTCTCTCTCACACAACTGTTTTTGGAATATGCTTGGACAAATGACATTACTGTTTGTCTAACTACAACCTTCAGTCAGATTGTACAAGTGGTTCAGTACATTGAGGTTTTGACTTCTGTACTGCTTATTTTGATGGCTGTGGGCTCAGTACCCCACCTTTGGTTGTCCATCACATCATCACTAGTTAACTAAAAAAATATAATTTGTTAACTGAGCCAGACAGAAGTCACACTAAAGTCTTCTGATCCACAGTCAGATGCTTCATCCATTGTCCTTCTAGCTCTGGTGATCATGTAAATGGGGATGAAGAGAAATTAAATGGGAAAATCTACTTTAATCTGACAGATTGTAATTCTTTACAACACCACAGACTACACTCATATAGTTAATGACTTTAATGGCAAATGAATCAAGACATTTCAAAGATATTTTTACAAATAATCTTTCACAGAAAAGATTCACAAGTCCGGGAATCAACATCATAGGATCATAGGAGATTACTAGGCTAATGGCACTGGGGCCCTTATAAGCCTAGCCAAGAGTTTATCCCCAAGAAGAAACCTCAGTCAGCACTTGTCACCCCTGTCAATGAGGAACACAGGTGCAACCCCTGGGACAAATTTGTGGTTTCCCATCCACTCATCAAGGTTGCACTTGAAGAGGGTCATTGAGGTACTCTGTTTCACATGATGATAAGTCTATTCCAAAGATGGAACAGCCTCTGGGACACAAACCTGTCTCTCCAGCAGGTATTGTTGATGTTGCATATTAGATGCAGGCCTTTTGAGTGGGTAATGCGCAAGGAGTTAGACTTACGTATATGGAGTATCTCTAGTAGACCAGAGTCTGAGATTGTCTTGTAGGTGAGACACAGATCATCTCTAAGCAATCTGTATTATACTGAGTAGAGTGAGAGTGATTTGAGCCTGTCCACATAGGACAGGTGTTGGAGGCCATGGATTCTCTTAGTGAGGTATTTCTGCAGCCTTTCCAGTTGGTGCATATGTTTGGAGAAGTACACACCAAATGGAGCGTTATACTCAATTATTGGTCTAATGAGGGAGGAGTATAGAGAGGTAATAACCTCATTTTTCTGGATGCAATCCCTTTACTTATGAGATGAACCAAGTAAAAGGCTTTTCTGACCACTACTGCTACATGATAGTCGAATATGAGATTGTTATCAACCTGAGTACCCAGGTCTCTCACCACAGGTTGTGTGCTTAGGGGGTTGCCATTGATGTGGTAATCAGTAGGGGCTGTGTTTCTGCCAAATGGTATGATGATACATTTTTTTGCATTTAGCTTGAGGCTATGACTTTCACACCAGTCATTAGTTGCTGTGAGACCCTCTTGCAGTATCTTAACATCATTTGAGGAGTCAATGACAGTAGCCAACTTACAGTCATCCATAAACATGGTCAGCCACAGGCCTTTTGTCTTTCCCTGAACCTCTGAGAAGTACATGCCAAACAGTACTGGTGCAAGGACAGATATCTGAGGAACTCCACTAGTGACAGGTCTGCTATCAGAGGTGGAGGTGCCTATTTTGACCTTGAGGGTCCTGTCAGTGAGCCAGTTGGCCAGCCACCTGATGAAACAGGGATTCATGCCAAGGTGTGTTAGCTTTTTGATGATGCCTGAGTAGGGGATTGTGTCAAAGGCCTTGGCCAAGTCAAGGTAAGCTGTATGTACTGACTTTCCCTCATCCAGGGCCTTGGTGACAGTCTCAAAGAAGTCAGCCAGGTTCAACAGGTAAGATTTGCCCTTAACAAATCTGAACTGGGTGGAGTCAAGTGCTTAGAGATTACCTATGTCCTTGTTCATGAGATCCATAATAATATGCTCCATGGCTTTACAGATCAGACTTGTCAAGCTAATGGGGTGATAGTTTCAGGTCAGTACTGGCATCACCTTTGCACAAGGGGATGACAATAGCAGCTCTCCACTCTGCTGAAATGAAGCCTGTACTTAGGCTTTAGTTGAATAGGGTGCTCAATGGTGAAGCAAGTTCTTGCTGGAGATGGTGCAGAATGCAGCCTGGGATACTATCTGGTCCCATGGAAGCTGTGTTCTTTGGATAAGGCTTTAACACTTGATCTATGGAGATGTGAGGTGTAGGACATGTATTGGGGATGTCCAAAGGGCCTTTGGGAAGACAGGAGGGTGAAGTTTGTGCTGAACCTATCTGCTAGCAGGTTGGCTAAGTCAACATGATCAGTGTAAGTGATACTGTTTAGTACTAATTTGGAACAAACCTGGGCTTTGCCATGGAGGTTCCTGATGCAAATGAAGAAGGCTTTGTGGTTTCCATTTGTTTCAGAGATTAGTTTCAATTCATAATTGGCTTTGGAGGTTTTCACTAGTGATCTAATCTGCTTGTTGAGGCTAAGGAGGGAGTTTTTTCCATTTGGAATTTGTTCATTTTTACCCTTGGACAACAATGTCTTCCTTTTGTTGTAAAGCCTGTTGATAGAGGATATCCACCAAACAGGTTTGTGTTTCCTTGAGGAGCAGGTTCTTGCTGTATTGGGTATGGCTGAGTCCATGCAGTTGTACAGGTGCTTGTATACTGCATTGGCATACTGTTCAGCATAGTTGTCTGCATCCTCTGAGGGGGGTGGTGGTGGTGTGAAGCTACAGATACCCTCTCTTGGGAGGTTGTCTTCAGCTTTTGAGAAGTTTTTTAACTCAATTATGGCCTAGAGGTGTTGGGTGGGATAGAGACTTCAAATGAGACAGTTCGATGATGTGATCTCACCAGGTAAGAACATACTATGGGAGTGGTGCAGCGGTCACCCATGTTGGTGAGAACCAAGTCCGGAATGTTATCTCCCCTTGTGGGGGATGAGACAAGCTGGTCTAGTGCATTAGAATTGATGAAGTCAAGGAATCATTGAGTGAGTGCATTAGTGCAGAAATAGTTCACCCAGTCTATGGTGGAGTAGTTGAAGTCACAAAGGATCAGGGTGTTAGGGGGTACCTTGATGGGGTCAAGTAGATCCAGGTAAGAGGAGTGGGTCTCCTGAGTCATGGAGAGGAGTCTATAGCTGGCTATAACTTGGATGGGTGTCTTGCCAACTGTCAGTTGCATCTGGAGTAGTTCCAGTGCATCATGCTGGCAGACCAGTCTGGAGGAGGACCTGTCTGTAATGAAGATAGAGACTCCACCACTCTTAGTCTTCCTGGCCTCATTTTGGGGTTGGAATGTGTGGAATGAGATATATCCTGTTAAGGCAGGGGTGCTCTCTGCAGCCCTGAACCAGGTTTCTGTGGCCACACAGACATCAGCATCTTCCCGTGCAAGGAGAGCCTCCGGTGAGTGCATTTTCAGGTTAAGGCTCCTAGCATTTAGCAGCATGATCTTCAATTTGTTTTTTGACAGATCTTTTATAGTCCTAGTAGCTATTCGACTTGTATCAATTCTGGGACCACTTTTGATCTCCTTGTTTGCAAATTCTTTGGCATAATGGTTAAGGTCTTTGCCTCCCATGCAAAAGGTGCAAGGTTCAGTCCTGACCTCCGGCCAATGTCTGTATGCAGTTTTCATGTTGTTCCTGTGTCTCTGTGGGGTTCTCCCACCTCTCAAAAATATGTTGAGTGTTTCCATATCAAACTCACCCAAAAACACAGTTGTGGGCCGTTTATGGACTCTAGATGGTGTCTATGGGGAAAGAGTTGTACAGACCAACCTCTCTGGGCATCAACTGTTGCATGCATTATCCTAAAAACAGGAGAACACACATTCATATGTTCATAGGTTCATAGGTTGGTACTAGGCTATTGGCCCTAGGGCCTATACAAGCCTAGCCATAACAATTCCCTGGCTATTTCTTCCCACAATATTTACTTCCCTGGACCCCTGTCTAGCAGGGCAACTGACGTGATCCCTGGGCTAAAATTCCTAACAGGTCAGAGACTGCACACCATATTAGAGCTACTCACTCAATGGTGTAAAAAATTTGCTCTAGGTGATTCAATCATGTTGACTAATGTAGCCAAAAAAATGGTCATGAGTATTTGCCAGTGATAAATGGGTTCAGGACTTGGCCTACACTGACCTATGTCAGGGATTCATACTAATGGTGGGAGGGGTGTATGTGCCAATATTGGCCAGTGTGTGTCAGCCATAAAACCCAGTAGCCTTGGGTGAACAAATTACTGTCTGGCCAGTGTCCAGTTGCTTGACTTGGGTTACCTTGGATAACTCTGTTGAGTGAAAACCGGGCCTGCCAGTATGAACTAAGGATTGCTGCATTCACTATAAGTTCACTGACAGGATGGATGGAAGTGAATGACATGATGGTAAAAAGGAGGTTGGACATCCTCTATTTTCAGGAGACAAGATAGAAGGGCAAAGAAGCACAGTCACTTTGCTTGGGGTCCACAATCTACAATACAGGAGGACTAGAAATGGTGTAAGAATTGTGTTAAGGGAGATAGAGAGGCTTCAGAAGACAGCGAAGGATGTCATTAATAACAGTGACAGACTCAAAGTAATCAGACTTTAATGTAAAGATAGGGCTTTTTTTCATAATCCATGCCTATGTCCCACAGCAAGGTTATGATAGCAAGGAAAAGGGTTCATTGAGACAGCAGTTGCAGGACCTACTACATAAAATAGGGCAACATGAATTGGTGTTGACAATGGCTGACCTGAATGCACATAGTGGAACAAACAGAACTATAATCGAGGGCTGGCTAGGTCCACATTGGTGGGGGAACAGGAATAAGGAAGGAGAGGCCATTCTAGACTTCTGTCTGGATAATGGCATGATGGTGGCCAACATATGCTTCAGCAAGAGAGTCACAAGATCACATATTTGAGTGAACAATATGCAACTCAGGCAGACTTCCTGCTAGTAGGGTACTGGGGTACAATTAGTGATTGCAAAGTTATCCCCAGTGAAACAGTCAACCACTGTTTGCCAAAGTCAGCTGCTGTCAGTGGTCAGAGAAAGTTCTACGGGCAACAGAGACTTAGCTGAAGACCTGAACATTGACTGGAGAGAAAGCACAAAGTCTCGAGGAATTACTCCAGGCTCTAGCCCCTCAGGAAGAAGAGGAAGTAGGTGGAGTTGAAGAAAAATGGTAGTGCCTCAAAACAGCATGTGTGAGGACTAAAGAACAGATACACTGCTGAGCCATATATGGAAAAATGGCACATAAGGAAGGCTACTAATGAAATGCAGAAGTACAGGAAGTCATCAAAGGAAAGGAGTGCATGAAAAAGTGATATTTAGAAAATATGGACCAGGCTAGGAAGGAATACTGGTTGGCTAAACAAGAGGCTAAGAGAAGAGTTATAGCAAAGAACAAGGCATCAGTGGCACTCTACCAGCTTCTGGAAAGTGACTCAGTAGATGGCACAAAGAAACTCTATCAGGTTGCAAGGCCAACACAGTAAGATAAAGAAGTTAGTCAGACACCCTTCATAAGGGATGCCAGCAGCAATCTGCTCACCAGTCCACAAGGCATCAAGGGCAGATGGAAGGGGTACTCCCAGCATCTTTTGAATGAAGAAAATCCCACAGAAGCTGTACTGCCTAGGACACAGTTTACAGTGTAAGAAGAGGAACAGCCCACTCTAAAAGAAGTAAGAACAGCACTAAGGAAAATTAAGCCAGGGAAACCAGCAGGCTCAAATGAGGTCACTGAAGATATGACCATGCTGTTGGGAGAGATAGGGGAGAAAGGGCTTCTGATGCTATTTATACCAGTATGGAAAGAAAGGCTGAAGACTGCTGACTGGAGAATAAGCATATTAGTGCCAGTGTTCAAGAACAAAAGGTAAATCCACAATTGTGGGCAATACAGTGGTATCAAACTCCTGTCACAGTATCTGGAAGTTCTGGAGAGGCTGAATGATAATGTAAAATGCAGAATAGTAGAAAGTAAGACGAGAGATGATTGATTTTGATTCAGATCAGGATGCATCACAATCACCTCAATGTTTTATTGAATCAGATAGTTGAGAAGAAGCTAGAGATGAGGAAAGAGTTTACCGGGGCATTTCTAGCTTGGAGAAAGCATATGACAGTCTCCAAAAGCTGATTTGGACAGTCATGCAGTGGTTTGAAGCCCTAGAAACATTGGTAGAGTTCGTGTAGGCTATGAACAAGGATCCAAATTACTGTAATTCAAATGGTTAGCCTCACAGAGGGGTTCCAGTTGGGAGAGGGTGTGCATCAGGGTTCAGCTCTGAGCTCACTGCTGTTCATACTGGTAATGGACTTCAAAAGCACGCAGTCAGAGGAGACAGATCAAAAGAGTTGCTGTATGCAAACAATGTGGAATTACAGGCAGACTTTGAGCAAGAACGTCTGGAAAGGATGAGGGAATGGAAAGCAAAACTGAAGGCACATGGGATGAAACTGAGTACAGATAAGTTGCAATGGCATCAAATAGTGGAAATCAGAAGAAGCTGAAAATTTAGATAGAAAGGAAAATAGTGGAACAGATTAACAGCTTGAAGTATCTGGGAGAGGTGAGCTGAGGAGAAGGAAAGCCTGAATGTGGAGGTCAAAGAGAGAATCACAGGGGCTGCAGCCAGGTGGCACAGACTGTCGGGGGTGGTATAAGTTTGTACAGTTCTTGGGCTCAAGCACGTCAATAAACTTGAACTTGAACTTATGACAGAAGAATGCCAAAGAAGCTGAGAAGTAAGGTGTACAAAACTAGTGGTGTGACCAGTCCTACTGTATGGTACAGATATGTAAGGAGTAAAGGTGGAGCAGATGAGGAAGCTAGAAGTGACAGAGACGAGGTTTCCTGAGATGGATGGTAGGATGCACACTGTAAGACAGATGAAGAAATTATGACATCAGAGCAGAAGCCAAATTAGCTCTGATTGCAGAGAAGGTCAAAGTGAAGACATTACAGTAGTTCTGGCACATGTGCAAAAAAGAAGGCAATCTGGTGAAGAAGATTTAGGAAAGACAGGAAGAAGGCAATAGAAAATGAGGGCATCCAACAAAGAAGTGGATTGATTTTGTGAGAGAAGACCTGTGAAAGCCAAGCATGAATGTAGAAGAAGGTAGGATAGTGACACTGAATCAAGAGATAGCAACAGATGACACCCCAACCCCATGTAGAAAATGGAAAAATGGGAGATGATGATGACGGTGATAATATTTGCAAATGTCTTCACACTTAACCTCGGTGCATACCTGCATTACTTCTCTGGCCGAACCATCTGCTCCATTGATAGATCCTCTAACACGACTAGCAAAACCTTGCCTCTTGCTCTGTCAGTTATGCATCAGTCATTCAGTATAATGGGCGTCAACCTAAATTTTTAAAAGGCCAAGTCTTATAGCTCTCAACCTCTGAGCGCAAACAATCTGGACAAAGCCAAAAATAATGGGAAGACAAAGCCCCAAAAATAAGGACAGATTTTAAATATTGCTCTTATAAACTTAACATTGCTAGTATAAAAGGCCTTGTGTTGCCATGCATTTTCTGAAGTATATGAAGTCTGAAAGTCAAATTCTTGTCATTATTTAGTGAATTCAGTCTTCACTGATTGCCACAAAAATCTAGAAAACCACAAATTTTATAAGGAACAGGCCAAAAATATGAGACAAAAATCTGGACATTCTGGGAAAATTTGGAGAGTTGAGAGTTATGTCAGGGCTGCTGTCTTCAGCACTTCAAAAAAAATTAGTCCGATTATAAAGCAAGCAAAGTTATACTTCTTACATTAATGCTTCTTCCTTGGCCTTATAACCTTAAGTTGAAACTGCAACTGTTTACCAGGATAGTCCATTGGGCCAAGATGAACCCGTTTTCAATGGAGTCTCAGGGAGAAAACTCCAAAAACAAGCAAGGTTACAATAAGGTTTTAGGTTACAATTTTTACAAATGTTACAGACTAGAGCAAAAACATTACAAAATAGTACAGACTAGTGAAAAACATTACAGATGCTACAGATTGGTAAAAAAGTAACATTACAGTATAAATACTGAGAAGCCATTACATCTTAAGGAAGCTTGCACTTAAGAGGTACATTCTAAAACATTCTTTGTAAATAGCTTAGTAAGTACAAGGGAAGGATGTACGAGTTAGGAGAGAAAGTAAAATGGAAATTGCCAGTGTAAAGAGGGGGAGAGAAAAGTAAAATGGAAACTGCCAGTGTAAATTATGTGGTGTGAGAGCAGGAGCATTCCCACTGGGATACTAGATGTGAGTGAAGAGACTTTTTGAATAGAAAGCGGTTAGAGATGGTACGAATGGATGGTGGTAGGGAGTTCCAGAGATGTGCTAGACCATAGGATAGATTTTACCTGGGCAACGAGTTGGTTTATACAATTCTATTAGGTGTTGGTTGTTAGATCTTAGTAATCTGTCAGGTGGGTGCATTTTAAAGGCAAAGGAAAGGGAGGGACAGAGGGAGGGGTTGAAAATGAGCTTATGTGCAAGAGTAAGTTGAGTGTGGGTGACATGATTGGATAGTTCTAGCCATTTTAGTTTGTGGAGAGAAGAACAGTGATGGGTGGAGAACTTATGGCTGGTGGCGAACTTGGAAACTTTGTTGTAGCAAGAGGAAAGTTGTGTTTTAAGGGAAGATTGTAGGTTAGTTAGGAGTGGGGCTCCATAGAGAAGGGAGGGGATAAGAAATGAGGTAGAGAGAGAGTGATTTTAGTGGAGGGCGTGAGATAATGATTTTGTCGGTAGAGCATGCCAAGTTTTGGTGGGGTTTTTTTTATATTTAGTTGAAGGTGGGAATTGAATTTAAGCTAACTGTCAATTTGGACCCTAGTAATTTGGCCTCTGACACCAATTCCAGAGATGTGTTGTTATGGCTAGTGATAGAGAATGTGTTTGTATTGAAAGAGGTGACTTTAGAGGGAGTAAATACCATTAATTTGGTTTTAGAGGCATTAAGTGCTAGGTGTTTTTTTTTCATCCATTGTTCAGTGGTTGAGAATGCATCTTGTGTAAGCTTTAGGAGTGTAGGGATGGAGGTGGCAGAACAGATAATAGTTGAATCATCTGCGTATTGGATGATATTTGAGAAAGGGATAGAGTTGCAGAAGTCATTTATAAATATATTGAAGAGGAGGGGACCCAATATGGAACCTTGAGGAACTCCAGTTGGGGTATTAAGGAATGAGGAGGTGGCCTTTTTCCATTTTACTGCTTGATATCTATTGAATAAGTAGCTGGAGAATCAGTTCAGAGAGGAAGGTGATAGGTTAAGCTTAGAGAGTTTAGTTAGAAGTAGATTGTGAGAGATAGTGTCAAAGGCCTTAGAGAGGTCAAGTAGGAGGGTAGAAACAATGTGGCCGGAGTCCCGGGCTTTATTTACAGTTTCCAGGAAGGAGAGGAGGGCTGTCATAGTGCTGTGACTGGGTCTAAATCCAGGTTGTGTGGCAGTTAGTAGATGATTGTCTAGGAGATGTGGTAGGAGTTGTAGATGGATACACTTTTCTAGGAGTTTAGAGATGGGAGACAGGATAGCGATGGGATGAAAATTAGTAATATTGTTATTATTGCCACCTTTATGTAAAGGTATGATAAAAGCCTTTTTTCCAAATTTGGGGTACTATGCTTTCTTGGATAGAGCAGTTGATTAGCATGCTGATGAGGTAGGCAATAACTTCGGCAGCTATGCTAAGAAAGTATGAAGGAATCTTATTTGGGGCATTAGAGCATGACTTCAGTTTCTGAAGGAGTTTTTTTGTGGTAGATGTGGATATAGGTTTTAATAAGAAAGGTGGGGTGTGGGAAGAGGGGTATTTGAGGGTGGTGATGATGGAGACGAAATGAGAGGAGAAGTAGAAGTGGAGGGTAGAGTGTTAGTAGAGGAGGATGGGGGTGAAGTAGAAGTGGAGGATAGAGTGTTAGTAGAGGAGGATGGGGGTGAAGTAGAAGTGGAGGGTAGAGTGTTAGTAGAGGAGGATGGGGTGATGTGGAGGGTGTGGTGATGTTAGAGAATGATGAGGTTAGTTTGAAAATAGAATCAATGAAAAAAGAGTTAAATTGTGAAGCCAAATCTATGTCAGGAGCATTGGAGTCTGGGCTGGGGTTGTCTGTTTTGCTGGGATTAAGGAGGGTGGAGATTCCTTTCCAGAATTTCTGAGGGTTTGTTTTATTGTTGTTTTAGGGTATGGAGAAGTAATTTTGTCGATCGGTGATGATGAGCTTTTTTACTTTATTTCTAAGTGTTTTGTATTCATTATGGGTGGGGGGAGTCCTATTTTTCTGGTAATGTGCCCAAGCTTTATCTCTGTGACGCATGGTTGCTACTGTGTTTTTGGTTAGCCAAGGGGCAGTTTTGATTTTTGTTCTTTTTGTCCTTATGGGAGCGTGGTAGTCTAGGAGGTTTAAGAAGGTTGAGATGAAGTGGGCAACAGCATTATCTAGATGTCGAGTTTTTAGAATGTTCCAATTTATTGCTTTTAGAGAGTTAGAAAAGGTAATGGGGTTAAAGTTTGTTTGGTTGCGAGTAGTAATATAATTATGAGTAAGGTGTAAGGGTGAAGGGAGTCGATGTGTGAAGGTGGGTAAGTGGTCACTAAGGGGATCGGGAAGGGTACCACTGTCAGAGAAACAATGGGGATGAGAGACTAAAATCAAGTCTAGGATACTACCACTGGAGAGGTTTTTTGAGGGGCGGGTTATGGAGTTGATTAGCTGTGAGAAATTATAGAGGTTGATGTTAAGTGGGTTTGTGGGAGACGGAATGGAGGACCAATTGATATTCATGTCTCCCAAGATTATTGTTTCATTGCTAATGTTGGTGGAAAGCCAGGAGAGGATGTCCTCGAGTGTAGAAATATTGTCACCAGGGGGGGTGTAAAGGGGAGCTATACATATGTGCTTGTGTTTGTTAACTTGAAGTAGTGCTAGGAGTAACTCAGCATTATTGAAATGGGGAGTAGGTTTGTTATAGGGAGTAACTGACAAGGAGGATGAGTATAGGAGAGCTACTCCTCCCCCTTTGTTGTGGGATCTATCTTTTCTAATGATAGAATAGTTGGGTGGTGTTATTTCAGAGTCTTTTATATGGGGTTTTAACCAAGTTTCAGAGATGGACAGGATGTCAGGTTTATTATGTATAAGCCAGGCATGGAGGTTTGGGATTTTGTTAGCTATACTTTAGGAGTTTAAAGAGGCACATAGTATGGACTTGTCTATAGTGGATGTGGTGGGGGGGGTTGGGTTAGGGTGAATATCTCCAGATAAAAGAATGGCAATTAGATATAGAATTAGGTTGGAGAGGTAGTTGGACTGCTTAGAATATAGGTTGGGCTTTATTATAATTGTGAAGGATTATAATAAAGGTTATTCTATCGATACATTCTTCTCTGGATGTATACAGGCAACTAGGCAGGAAATTTAACAACTTAGCCCTCTGATGATTACAGGACCTATATTTACATGGGCTTTTAAATCTGAGTAGTACTTTTAACACCTCCTAAGGACAGAGAATGCACACAATGGGAAGGAGAAAAGAAAAGACAAATTCATATTAACAAAAATACCCTTACATATAAATCACAATAAATATTTTACTGCTAATGCTTTATTCATGCCTCAGTGTTTTAGGGTACTGAACTTAAAGATGTAGTTTGTGTATTTCATACAGAAGGCATGTGTAATATCTGTGATAAGGTAAGCATAGCTAATCCTAAATTAAATAAATAACTTTAACATGTTTTCATCAATGCTGTCATTCAAAGTAATTTTTTTTCAACATGGCTCACAGATGAGCTATTATAATATCATGTAGATGTCAAGGGTCTATATAACGCTATCGAATGGACTAAATAGTGAATGCTATTTAGTCGATCTGATACTGTCGAAATGGCAAAATAGCTAAGTCAAGGAACATCAAATTTTTTCCCAGGGAAAAAAATTTGGTGGACTCTCTTTGGGACTTTGCCATTTCCTCCACTGTGGTGCGATCTCGGAGTTGGTATATTTAAGTAGGGGGTGTGGGGGGGCACAGCCCCCCACATGGGGGGGTGTGGGGGGTGAAGCCCCCCACTTAAATTTGTGTTTAAGTTTATTTTTTTTTTACGGAGCAGCAAATGTTTTCCCTGGGAAAAAATTCACTGTTCCGTTTGTTCAATATTTTGTTGTTTTGATATTATCAGTACGATGAAATAGCATTCGCTATTTACACCGTATGATAATATGATATAGACGCAATGTCAAGATACTAGCTTCAGTGTCAGAATAATTTTTTTTGTCCCTCTTCCCTTTCTTTAGTAGTAAAGGCCCAACACCCTGATGCCCCATCCACACTGGGTCTACTAGCTGTCTCTTCGTTTCCTCCCAACTGTTCTGGTAATGCTGGGACTGGTTGTGGACTTTAAGCATCTGGGGACTCAGCATATCTTTGCATCCATCCAGGATGGGGGGGGGTTGCTATGACCTACCAACTTCCACTCCCCTCCCACTTGGACCAAATGGTTTTGCCTGAGGGGCAGGCTAGCAATGGAGATGTGTAGCTTATCACTCCACCTACCTCCGGAGTAGTTCATGCATGCCTCCACCCTTATCCCCCTCTTCTATACATGCTTAACAGTGTGCCATTCTCATACTGTACTAGAGATTTATACAAGAGATAGCTTGAAATGGTAATGCCCATCCCTTCCTGCCACTTCATCAGTCACCCGGGTAGCTAATTGACCCCAGGTCTGATGGGTCATAGTCAGGGTTTTATCCCTTTATGCCACTGGAGAGGCCATCAGAAACAAAAGATTTGCTTTTTGTCTGTACACAAGTTACTGTTTTTGTGAAGTACAATTTTTGCTTCTCTTTGGCATCCCCAAAAAGGTTAGCACTGCATGCAATATTTTAAGTATTGTATCCCCTCAAAGAAGTTACCTCAGTACTTAGAGGTTTAGCTAGACCATACTAATAAAGTCTTCTCTGGTGCAAATGGTTTACTTACTACCTGCTATAAAATCTCTCATTTGTTGAATAAGGAAGCTAGGTCCTCAATGGTAAATGAATATTCTCATAGACCTTGAAGTATGCATTACCAGTTGGGTTAGGAGGCTCTTTCAGTAAAATCAGTAGTTTTTTGTGGATACCCCAAAGCCAAAGCATCACTATATTACTCTGAACAAAGTATTTTACCCATCACTCAAATGCCTGAACACCTACTCTCTGTTATATAAGACTCTAACTTTAAAACACTGCTCTATGCTTGGGTGCTTTCTAAACACAAAACCTATCAGATATTATTTGTGCACATTTACTTTTTACCTTTACCCACTGCCTCACCCACAATATACCCTAAAATGTTGTACCAGGACCTTTTTTGTATGCACTCCAAAATGGGAAACTTGCAATATCTCTCATTCAGAAGTCTTGAATCTCATCACTTCAGGAAACAAATATTTGTAACTGAATTTATATTTATGTGACAGTGCTGTCCAGTTCTTGAGTTTATATTTATCTGACCTACTACTGTTCAGTCCTTTGAAATAATTGACCGTGACACCTCTGATATGCTATGACATGAGTTAGTTACCTTGAAGTAACCAAAGTTATAATTTATAGCACTTCTAGCATACATGTTGTTGTGTATATTTGCTCGTTTTTCCAGTACTGCTCATACCTCTCATTCTCTTAGCACAAGAAATCTGGACAAAGCCCAACAAAATGGGGGGGGGGACAAAGCCCAACAAAATGGGGGGGGGGCAAGGGCCCAAAAATAGAGACATATTTCAAATATTGCTGTTATAAGCTTAGAAAATTGCTACAGTAGCAGGGTTTGTTTTAACATACATTTTCTGAAGGATTAGAAGTCTGAAACTCAAATGTATGTCATTATTTAGTAACTTCCTTCTTCTGATCATCCCAGCGATTTGCCAGAAAACCATAAATTTTTATGGGAAAAAGACCAAAAATATGAACCACAAATCTGGACATTCTGTGAAAACCTGGGGAGTTGAGAGGTATGCTCTACTGTGTTATCATTTTGAATACTGAACCAGGATGTCACTGAAAATAATATTATTGAGTATACTGACAGAGATAGATGGAGTGTTTCACATCTTGATTTGGCTTACTACCTTATTGATGTGAGGTCTCAGCTGCTGCTCAAAAGGAATCCTTTAGCAGCTTGTTGGATTTAAAAGTACATCCAGGTACTTAGTTCCTGAAGCAAAATGTTATTAAACATGGGGTCTGATATTATGAATGAACTACACACAATACACAGAAAACCGCAAAATTAATTCTTCTGATTACTGTTCAAAAGCACCAATTTTGTTAGTTCATTTACTCACCTATATGTACTAAACACTATTTCCTGGCTGATTTAGTCATTCCACTAGAGCTGATAAGTTAGTCACAAGAATTACAGATGAAACTGAGACTCTTGACAAAGATATCATATTTCTCCTACAAATGTTGTTTATTTTACTTAGTATAGTTTGTTAAGGAAGAACATTCTATTAGGCATAACACTTTCCAGTGCAACTCTAATGAAAAAAGTTGCAAAAGCAGTAAAACATTAAGTTAAGAGTATAACACAGAGAAAAAAGATACCATGATATATACAATTTGAGTCTTAAGTATAACTCCCACAACAGTTATGAATTTTAACCAAAAGCTTAACACAGATTAATAGCAGACATATATGTATCAGAATTCTACATATATTTGTATATGTAGGCTGTGATAGACTGTGACCTGAGGGAGATGGAGCCAGTGCAGGTGTTTTTTTTAAACTACAGTTTTATTGAAAGCCCAGCTATACACTGCCAAATAACCACTAACAATGAAGAAAAGAAAAACAACATGAACAACACATTTTAACAATAAGCAGCAGCACAATCAGTAGAAATGATCATTTGCAATTTAACAAGTGAAATAAGCAAGTTATTCAATCATTGTCTATAGAGGAAGTCTGAAAAGTTAGAAGTCATTGGTATGTGTGGCATTTATTCAAGAAGACCACTTCATTATGGCTTTTCAAGTCTTCTGCCTCCAGTTCCATTTCACCAAGTCCTTGTAAAAGTCTTCCAACTTTGAAAGCCTTCTTCTTCCAAACCCTAGTTACAACCTTTTTTTCCCCACCAATATCAAGAAATATAATGCCTTTGATTGGAATCTGAATATAACAAAGGAGGATATCCAGTCAGAAATAAAGGAGATGTGCATGTGATGTTGCTAGGACAATGTTTGTTACACCACAAAGGTATTACATTTTTTTTAGTTTCTCTAAGGCAATACAGTCCTAGAACATATGAGCTCAAGTTTCCAAATTCCCTCATGCTTCCAACATATAGGATTATGTGAATGATACATTTCAAAAGTCTTGAGGGTGTGTAAAAATATTTGAAAAGATATTGCCATCTAACTGGAATCTTCTTGAGTGGTGCACCTTGGAATATGAATTCATTCAGCCTACATGTCCTGGGAGATCTGGACACCCAAACTTCTCTCCCAGTCCATAGGATATTTATAAGTGTAAACCATAATTCCTAACAGCATTCTTTAAATCTGAGATATTTCCCCTTGGATTCTGAAGAGACTGCTCTCATAGATGTTCTTCATTGTATCCACAAAGGAAGTTCTTCACCTTCAATGACTTGATCGAAACTCTGACATATATTTAAAAATATTCATGACATTTCTGTTCCAAAGTGTCATTCATCTGATCCATTAAATCAGCAACATAGTAGAGGCAGTCATGCATATCAGACTATGCCACATCAGTAACCCTGAGTATTTGATTGGAGCACCTATGGGACCATGCCTGTGCCTCCATGATGGCCCTAAGCATGCTTTGAGTGGTATGGGAAGGAACACCTGCACCAGGTGGAGGAGAGACAACAGGCCCCCATCCAAGCACCCCTAACAACCCTCCTGCATGGCACCTTGCCCACACTTTGGCTATGGCCAGACTCAACAGGCACTGAAGCCCCAGTAGCCACACTTCTTTGATTAATGGAATTGCCCTTCACCTGTGCAATAGCTGTGGCCTTACTAGAATGGCTAGACATAGGCCTAATGGCTGTGTCTGATGGAATTGCATTGGATGGCTGTATGTCAACCTCAGTGTCAGATTCAACCTCTGCACCCCCCCAATTGTGCCTCAGTTTGGCCACTATCATCATCAAAGTCGGCTGATACATTGGCATCAGGTGGCAGAGGGCCCACATTTGAACTGTCATGATCACATGTGATAAAAAGCAACAAATGCATGAGTACATTAATACCTACACTAATATACTGCAATATATGCTAACAAAGTAACAGTGCTGCCACTACTGCAGACAGTACAGCAACACACACAACAGGCCTGATATAAATAGCACACACTAAAATATTTTGTTAAATTGCCCAGCAGTACTGACATAAAAATGCTTACCATCTGTAGAAGAAATACTCCTCTGTAATCCAGACAGTCCCGGAAGAAGTGAAGCAGGCATTATGAGCAGCATCATCACAATTAAAAGTAGCACAGGGCATAATACTTTTACCCCTTTATATGTCCATTAAGTATACTTTCAACAAGAATGTGGCTGTCATCTCACACCTAAGCTAATAACTATAGCAATCTTTAATCCTCACTCCCCAAAAAAATACAAGTGACACAGAAGTAATGTATTGATTTCAATTGTTTTACTATACAACAGTATTCAATTGTTGATATACTAAAGCCTACCTGGAAGCTCCTCCTGGAATGTGCTTGCTGTCTCTGACACTGTTGCTCCCACATCCAGGACATGCTGTACTGCACTCTGCCATGAGCTGTCTGGATCCCTAATACTGGCCAGGAACTCATCATTAGATGTTAGTGGTGGTTCCCTAGCAGGCCTTCCCCTGGTACCCATCTGGTCACTGCCCACTGCAGGCACTCTCCTCTGTGCAGTGTAATCATGCCAGTGGCCCTGTGGCACATCTGCTCATATGTCCTGCTATGGCAACCCATGACATTCAGTTAAGCAACTATCTGATGCCAAATTTGCATCCTACATGCCATATCTCCCTGTCCTCTTTCCAGCAGAAAAGCATCATATTGCCTAAAGGCATCCACTATGACCTAGTTCTCAGCATCGGCAAAGTGGAGGTCTCCAAGGATTGGCACACCTGGGTGGCATACTTCTATGTGTACTAAAAGCAACAGACGAATAATACACATATGTATCACATAAATATTGAATAACTGATTCCAGATAAAACAGAAAAGGTCACCACTCTGTATTACCCCCTGTGGAAACATACAACAGTCTACATATGTGAAATACGAACAGGATGCAAAACAAGGAGAGTAACAAGAGCAACATATCTTTGTGCCATAAAAGTAACTCACGTTTGCTCTGCCCCACAAAATAACACTCTATCCTTGTTTGTGCCATAACAGTAACTCACCTGTTCTCCCCACCAAAGGAACAGAAAAATGACACATTTTGCTAACAAACTATCTTTAAAATGCTCTAAGTGCTATCAGATGAACTGTCCCTGAAACATTTGTGCATATTTATCACACAACATTCCATTTTCATGTATTGGCAATCATGTATACCTCTGAAATGGCTTGGCAAACATACCCATGCCATCAGTACACTTCTTATTAATGCATACAGATAAAAGTATAAAAACCTTTGCTTCAGATTTTTTAAAATACATTCCAGCATATGCAGTATGCAGCTGACCACATGGAAGCATACCTTCTGAAGTTCAGTACTCAACTGTACAGATATATCCTGAAGAAATAACATTATCTGCAGTCTTCCCAATGTAAACACATCTCCTCACCATCTGTTTGCCTAGCTGCACAGTTGCCTTTTAATATGGTGTAGATTCAGTGGTTAGCACAGTGAAGATGCAAATTAGGTGTGAACTCACTAGAATTACTGAATTCCAAAATATTGGATCAATATAGGAGATGTAAACATAGTGCAGGCACTCCCTCAGTTTTTTTTTATGGGATGCAGCTGTGAATGATTAGTGGTTGGGAGAATGAAAACACAACAGCTTCAGGCTGCCTTACTTCCACTGAGTGTATCAGGTTAGATCTACAAACTGTTAGATGTAAGACTGGAAATGTAAGTAAGCAGCACACAAGTCACAAGTTGTGTTCCTTAACATCCTAACTACCCTTCATTTGCTGGCAAATGTGTATGATATTATTTCCACTTAATATCCTCACACATTTTAAGGTCAATGATATAGAATGGTTTACACACTGCATGCCTCAGATTACTGCTAAGATAAATGAAGAATGGCCAACAAACAAAGAAACAACTATGTATTTGCAACCAATAATCATGACAGGTTGTGTGATCACTAGGTGCACTATATCCAAAACTAATAAATCTACAAATAACGTGTATGATTTAATATAATTGTAGATGCTGTTGCAGTTGGTCGTGTACAGATTGAGTTCAGCTATTTGATGCAAAGTTGTTTGTGTGGCAAACATGGATAAGGCACACATCCTGTGTTCTGAAGGTGCATTGAAGTGAGAGTTTAAATCCATACCTATGTAGAAATACCCCAGGTGTACTAACATTTTCTGGTGTGTATGTCGTGGATTGCTTTTCCTCATTTCAACTACCTCTCCTTTTTTCTTTTTTTTTCTTTTCTTTTTTTTTTTTTTTTGGGGGGGGGGGGGCACCATGGCAACCAGAGAAAATAAATGTCAGTTTTGGCTGTGCTTATCTAATTTGCATGAAACGTGGCACTGCATAAACTAGACAACTGGAAAGACAAGACCCAGAAAGCCAAAAATAGAAACCGTTTGCATTGAATTAATAATCCTGGGCATCATGCAAACCCGCTAAACAGTGTTGTGTGTTGGTTAACAACAAGACCTTAAGAATGATTAGTAAAATAGGGAATGTCAAGGAACTAGTCCTGTGGCAGCAGGTTTAAGTGTAGGGCTGGAGTACAGATGATCCTGGGTTCTACTGCTGTGACATTGCAGTTTATAGCAATGAACTGCAACATATTTAAGTGTTTTCTCAACCTTTGTTGTGGCAATCGGTGTAGGTATACGACTGCCATACACATAGTCCTGAGTTCAAATACAGGATATTCCATACACTTTTACTGTTGTTTCACTTCCCATTATAGCCACTATAGCCACTCTTACTTATGTCAGTTGACATAGTGGAGCTGATCTTAATTATATGTATGAGGACTGAGACACCAGCACTGTGTCAGTTTTTATGTATATATCTATATATTATCACATTTAACATCACATGCACAACTGTGGATATACTGTGTACTATATTCTTGTAAGTATATTTCTGCTATCTGGACTGGCATGGCTTTCACATTTGCCTAACACACATACACAGCTGTCTGCACATCCAATAAACTTGAAATTGCAATTGCAATTATGTAATGCCTCACTGCTTGCCACTGTTGCACTCCTCTTACCATCACACACCATGTTTGTGCAATGGTAAGCAGAGAGCAACATTTTCAAACATTGTGCTCACTCCCAGTAAATGTGATGACTAGAATTAGTGGGAAATCATCATTCTCCAATGTTCTAGATCTGTGGCAGACATAGCAGGTTTTTGTGGGGAAGGTGTCAGATTTAAGACACAGAGATGGGGTGTCCAGGAGTCCAAGATTTTTATTGGACTCCTAGTTAAGAACCACAGTGCCAGGTTTCTGCAGGAGGACTATTCTGTTTCCCAGTATAAGTTGGAAATGTTGGATAGTTTAGCCCGGGCTGTAACCAGTACCACCAGTATACCGTGCACTAATGACTAATGTTGGTATCACTGCAATGCCTATGGAGGAGGAAGAGGGATACCCACAACCATTGGAATGGGGAATGTATGACTGCAGACATCCGACACCTGTGTAAGTATCAACTACAGATAGTACTTGTAAGACTTAAAAGCTGAATATAGGCAGGACTGGTATTCATAATGGTATTCTATTCTGTTTTTTGCACAGCTGCTCGTGATCGTGAGATAAATGTCCGAACCCATGGGGCTAGATTAGATAGGATGAGGGAAGCATGTGGTGTGCATGTAGCAGGAGAGTAGTGTTATTGTAGTACTAAAAGTTAAAGACAGATTTTTGGTATTTTAACAAAGCATGCATATCTCAACTGTAAAAGCAAGTATGCATGCATTAGTCTGTAGCACACACCAAGAGTCCAATATTGGAATATCAAATTGAGCATGCATGTCTCAACTGTAAACACACGCATGCATGCAGTAGTTTGTAGCACAAACCAAGTGTACAATAATAGACTTTAGTCAGAGGTCGTGGGTTTAAATACCACACTTCCCAACTACACAATACTGTTACTTCTTCAATTTTATTTAAATTAAATTCAAACCTCTACACCAGTGGCATAAATGCCCTGCTGTAAACTGTAATCTGTATAACTGGAACATGCATAAGTGCAATATATATGCACAAGTCAAGGAGTACTTGCTGCAATCTGTAGTACAGTGTGCATCTGTTAGGAGCTGGTAGTTTTAAAAGTAAAAGTTATATGTTAGGTGTTGGTAGTCTTAAAAGCAAAAGTTAAGGTAATAGAGTCAAATAATTGTATCAATGTATTGTATGTCACATATGAAGGTACTAATCTTATATCTTTTTGTTTCTCACACCCCAACACTTATCTCTCTTTTTTTATTATATTTTTGTATTTTTTTTAATTTTATTATGTGTCATCAAAATGTGTCCATGTCATCCATGTGTACAGCATCACTAAATTCTCAAAAGCACAGAGGGGTAGGCTTGTCCCACAGGATCTGCCTGCCCCCTACCATCTCCAGTACCATTTCCCAGCACATCTGGGAGCCAACCTGGCAGCACCACCTCAACTGCCCATGCACTACCTTCCCCCTCAGGTAGTTCTGTCCCCGAAGCTGGTAAAGTAGTACTCTACAGAAGCAATGGCAGAGGTGGTGATTTTATCACCTGTACTGAATTGCCAGAGATGGTGCTTAGGGTTGCTCTCCATTTTGCACATGGGTCTTCATGATACAGTTGATTCAGTCCCATTGGCTAAACAACATGAGTGTGTTGTGGTCACCCCCTCTCTGAAGGTGACTGTCCAAATTCAGCTAATATTTTCAACATTTTGCACCGTTAAAGAAATGGATAGCTATAGTTGTGTCCTATCTTCCTCCTGCACAATCCTGCCCTGCTTCCCTGTGTTCCTCTCCCTGCTTTTTCCCCATGTTACTACAGTCCTATCTACCCATTTAATCTTTTTAAAGCATTTTTCAGCGAAGGTACGCATCACACACCAACGAGCAGCAATGGGGAATGGTAGCAACGTATTTACATGTATTTAAAAGCATTAGATATGGTGGAAATGTATTGAAATGTATTTAAAAGTATTAGATACACCTGCATTCTAACCCATTGCTATCTGATCCCAACAAGGAATGTATCACGTGCTGCCACAGAATCATTTAAGCAGTAAGAGTAAGTGTATTTCATAGACTCAGTACTAACTGTCAGACTTCAGCAATGCAGCTCGCATTTGCACAATGGTTATCTACACACAAACACATGCATCTCACATGAATATACACTTTGCTAACTGTTGTGCAAACCTGTTGCTTACCACACTAAGGAAATGTAGATCTTATGCTGTATTACAGCTTACTGTCAATTCTCTGTGTATGACATGAAATTAAATGCATACACTTTACAAACTGAGGTCCCTATCTAACAATATGTCACATATTTACAATACACCCATCTGTTGTGACCCCCCCCCAAGCACTGCAATGATATCTCTCAACCTCTTAGCGCAAAAAATCTGGAAAAGCCTGACAGAATGGGGGGCAATTGCCCAAAAATAGGGATAGACTTTAAATATTGCTCGTACAAACTTAGAAAGTTGATAGGATTTGTCTTGGCATACATTTTTCTGAAGGATATGAAGCCTGAAACACAAATGTATATCATTATTTAGCGACTTCAATCCTCAGATCATTTGAGTGATTTAACAGAAAATCACAATTTTTATAAGGGACAGACTAAAAATATGAGGCAAAAATCTGGACAGTTGAGAGGTATGATGCAACCCTGGTGTCTCAGTACTGTTTCAACACATGTATCAACCACAGTATAAAATGTAATATCAACTGTTGTATGCTATACAATGCACATCAATCTGGTAACATGCAGAACTGCAACTACTGACCCATATGCCTAAAAAGACTTATCTGCAAGGCTATGGAAGAAATCAGCATGGACCATATTCACGGGGACATAGGTGACCTTCAGCATACTTAACCCTACCCCTGCTATTTTTGTCAAGGCTAAATCTCACTCATTGAACTTTGTGGACTTCTTGGATACAGACCCCACAGACCTGGATGAGGGATAACACTTATGTTGACTTATCCAAGGCCTTTCACACCATCCCTCATTCATGTGTCATACTGAAGATCTCCCATGTGGGAATTATGCCATACAGTAGTACAGGAATAGACAACTGGCTCACTGGCAAAACACAGACTCTTAAAGTTTGGGACTACACCTCCACCAGTAGACAATTACCATTACAACGATCTGTGCTTGCTCTCAGCTGTTGACAAATACTTCCCTGGAGTGCAGGCAATGGTAGATGGCCTGTGGTTTAATAAGTTTACAGATGACTGGTAACTAGACACACTAATAGAGTCCCCCAATAGTGGTAACATGTTATGGAAGTGGCTACCACACACAAATGATTGGTGCCAAACTTACGGACTGACCCTTACAGCATGCAGTGTCTCATTGTTCCCTTTGGCAATGAAGCATCCCTGCTAATAATGATATACATATCACCCGTCTAAGCTCAAACACAGTTTTGTCGACTTGGGAGTTTGATAGTAATCTACACTTTCTTCATTATATGTCCATAGTGGTGACGCACACATTCTGCATTGTGCACATCATACATATGGACATCACATCCAAGACCAAGGTGGTCATACCTCTACTGTACTCTACCCTTATCAGACCACTAATTGAGTACAGTGCTCCCTTCTGCCTGTACCTCACCATACACCTGTAGCAATTGAAGAAAACACAGGGCTGTGCCTGGGAAACTCCAGGGCCTCCAAACATAACATACATGGAAAGACTGAAAGGCATGTCAGTGTACTCAGTATCTTGCAGGCTGTTGAGAGGTGACCTATGCCTGCCCTACAGAGCAGTCACACACCATGCACTACTGGAAATGCTGGACATATGCAAATCAAATGGGACAAGAATAACTTGTCCCAGGGTTCTCAACATAGCCTGTCACATAAACAGAACATGCTGGATAGACAGATATATCCCACAGTAACTCACAATCCTTTGTAATTGGCTCTTACTGTGTGTGAATCAGTGCTCCTCAATGACCCTGTTCAAGTACAACCTTGACTTCTGGTTTGGTGACTGTAAAGTCACTTCTGTAGTGGCACCTATGTCCTTCATGGTAAGGTGTTGCTCACAAATTCGCTGTGCTAACAATGACCATCCAAATATGCTCAATAAGGGTACTTGTGTTTTGCACAGGTAGTCTTCTAAACAACATAGGGCCATTAGGTTAGTAGCCTACTATGAACATATGAAGCTATGAGCCTACACAGGTCTACCAACATTTTGTCTCCCAAATGGCCTGCTGATGTCATCTACTATAAGTTCACCTGCAGTGTTGTAAAAGTCAAACTTGTGTCATGGCACTTGCATAATGTTCTGTTTTCCTGTAGTCTGTGTACTTAGGTGGGAGTTCCGTTCTCACTGCAGTCAACTGGGCATGCATGTGTGTGTCTGTGTGTGTGTGTGTGTGTGTGTGTGTGTGTGTGTGTGTGTGTGTGTGTGTGTGTGTGTGTGTGTGTGTGTGTGTCTCTGTGTCTAGCCAGAAGAGCAGAAGTGAGTATTCTACAATTACTGCTCCAATCCCATGAACTGACCATATTTTGATACTTGCACATGCCTACAGATCCATTTTATGCAGGCCTCCCACTTCTTCTCTCCAACATGCACTGCTGATGGCATCCACTATAAGTTGGTCTGCAGCCTTGTAAAAGTCAGGCTTGTGATGTGGCATTTGCATAAAGTACTATGTCCTGTAGCCTCGGTAATTTGGTAAGGGTTCTATTCTCACTGGAGTCAACAGAGTGTGTTTGTGTGTGCCTGGAGGGCAGGCAGAAGTCACCTTATCTTATACAATAAAGATTACAGTGACATGGCTTTTAATCTATCCACAAATATCATGGCATGGTTTGTAGCTGTGTTATCTTGTTGAGAAAGCCCCGTGGTCTCTCCAGCTGCTACATGTGTCTGGTGAAATACATAGAAAAGAGGACATTATACTCTATTAGGGTTGTGATGAGGTTTGACTACAGTGCTGTCATATAATCCTAAGATCTCAATATGATGGGGTGACTTATAATGTACACAACATACGATTTCAATATCAGTATGGACACTTGGTGGTCAAAGTTCAGAGTGCTTTCTACATGTGTTCCCAGTGCTTGCATCACTGGGTTTCTGCATATCAGAATGGTTGCCAGTGCCATGATTAAAATGGAATTTCAGTTTTCAGAAGGACAACATTACAAACACACATTTCTGTATTTATTTGTAGATCATGTGCCTTTGTTACCATTCAGTTATGTGTGTTAGCTCCTCCTGTACTATGTCATCACCACTGGTGGACTCAGCGATTGCACAGAATATGCAAATATCAGCAAACTTTTTAAGCCAAATGTCATATACTTTAGCCTAAACTGTGGAGAAATAAAGTTCAAACTGTGACGGGCCAAGCACAGATCCATGGGGTTTGCCAAAGGTGACACCTCTGTTGGTACAGGCAGATTCACCAACCTTTACATGATGTGTTCCGTCAGTGAGCCAATTGGTTACCCATCAACTGACGTAATGTTACTTCTCAGCTTGGAGGTTTTCTCAATGATACCTGCATGGGGGGTTGTGTCAAAATCCTAGCCCAGATCACAATAGGCAGTATGTTTTGTATTACCTTCATCCAGGCCTATCGCACAGAATCAATGGGTTGTGACAATATCACAGCTTACCTATGGCATGACTCAGCACATACACCTTCCTGATACAGTTGAATACACAGTTCAACACACCCTCCACATGGCCTGTGTTCCTGTACAAGGGTGTGCATCAACATGCATCCACCTGAGTTGGGGAGACAGCACCTGATTCATGCATGTATAGAGACATCCTGTCTCTTCTCAACTGTGAGGTAGATCAACATGTCATCATGGACCTCTTCTACATGTACACTAGTAATATTTCAGGTGTGTGCATCAGACCTATGTGAGTTGTTAATGCTACATCAAGTCCATTACATCTGATTGATGTCCAAAGAGGTCATCAAGGGCATGCATGATGACAATAGTATCATCTTGTGGAACTTGATCAGGTCAAGGCATTTAACACAGATCCACATTGAGGTATTCAGTCAACACTGTCATATGTGGCCATAGACAGCTATATCATAAATGTGTAGACCAGTGTATGAGATACATGGGATCTACCTGAAAACATCGACACACGAAAACACTGACAACGAGAACACCAACACTGCAAAACTGACAGTTCAAAAACACGACAGTTTACATGCCCGACAAACCACAATCCCGACAGTCAACAAAACAAAACAAATCCCTTTTCCGAAATACACACACACACAATACAAGCACACCAAAAACCTTACAAACCTAATCCTAACCCTAAGGTCCGTTACTATCGCACACTTACCTTACCCACACCCTAACCCTAAAGTCCATCACTATCACACACGTACCTTACCTGCACCCTAACCCTAAAGTCCATCACTATCGCACACTTTCCTTACCCGCGCCCTAACCCTAAAGTCCATCACTATCGCACACTTTCCTTACCCGTGCCCTAACCCTAAAGTCCGTCACTATTGCACACTTACCTTACCTGCACCCTAACCCTAAAGTCCACCACTATCGTACACTTACCTTACCTGCACCATAACCCTAAAGTCTGTCACTAGCGCACACTTACCTTACCCGCACCCTAACCCTAACGTCCATCACTATCACATACGTACACAGTTGTGCTCATTTCCCATGTCGGTGTTTTCAACGTTGGGATTTTGAACTGTCAATCATTTCCATTGTCGGTGTTGGTGTTCTCATCATTGGCATTTCAAGCTTTCGATGTTTTCAGGTAGATCCGATACATGGTATCTCACTATGCTGAAATGTGTGACGTGACCTATATATATGGTCCGGTGATCAGGTTGCACATCAGGGGTGTCTGCTAGGCCCTTTCCTGCTCATCAGTTAAGTGATGGACATCACAGATGTCATACACATGCTGCATCCAAACAGCTGCCTGAAGGACTACAGACTGTGGTAATCAGTGACTTCAAGTGTGCTATTAGTATAATACAGGCAGTATCAACACATACCAAAAACTGCTGCCACAGGCATGACAACACCTACATTGACAAGATACATGGAGGGATTTGTTGAATCTGGAAACAAACACGTTACCCAAGTATAATGTGGACATCACACCCTATAATCAGACCAATACATATGTGACCTGTGTCCTGAGGTAAATGGCAAGTGCTACCTCCACCAGAATGTGGTCACAGTGCTGACTACTCCCTTGAAGGTAACACAACTACTGGGCATGTGAAGGACGTGCACAACAGAGGCCATAATACCTTCATGATTCCCAGCCTTCATCACACCACTAACTGTGTACAATGCACCCTTCTTCATGTACTTCCCTACACATCTTCCAGTGATGTGTGACTGAAGTGTACCACCTTTGTCACAGTGCACTGTCACACAGTTTATTGGTCATACCTAGGTGTTCTTTCTGTGGAATACACATGACTGTCTGATGGTGAGGAACACCAATCAAGTTGTTACACCAGAAGCATGAGTGCTACCTGTTCTGCTTATGTACACACTACATACATAGGTGTTTGACAACAACATTAATGGCATGTATATCATTCATGACAGTGTGGATTATGCCATCTATACATATATATATATATATATATATATATATATATATATATATATATAAAACATGCACACAAGCCAACTAGCCTGCATTGCCCATACTGTCATATACAGGTATAGCAGTGTCCCTCCTAACATGTTGTGCACATATTACAGTTCCAGGACAGTGTGCATGGTTAACTTCATAGAGTGTGGCTATATCATAATAGTTGTTCAAGTGTTGTCTGTGTGTGTGTGTGTGTGTGTGTGTGTGTGTGTGTGTGTGTGTGTGTGTGTGTGTGTGTGTGTGTGTGTGTGTGTGTGTGTGTGTGTGTGTGTGTGTGTGTGTGTGTGTGTGTGTGTGTGAAGGCTCATCTCTTATCACTCACATCACATATGTTATGTTATTATTCTGATATAGTCCATGATTGTGGTTGGCCCTTGTAATCTTTTCCATGATCCTTTACCTGTAAGAGAAAAGGTCAGCCGGACAACCACAGCAGCTAACTCCACTTTAATAAAACTTGTAAAATAAATAAGGGACAAGCGCTTTCATGTATTACTATGCTTCTTCAGATCCTGATACAATAGTTTAAAACACACATCATTATATATTATACAACAGCCTATCAGTATAAAAATACAATCAACCAATTATCTGAGCATCTTTATGCTCTTAAGTCTCCGAGCATTTAAAATAGGCTTAATACTGACATTGCTATTTATGCCAGGGTAGAGATGTGCCTGTAATCTTAGAATCCACCTAAATTTAATCTGTTCTAAAAAATTATTATTTCCCCCACCTCTTATGTTTTTATGAACTTTTTGTAAAACTCTAAAACTAAAAGTATGTCCTGGTCGCTCTAATATATGTCTTGCTAGGGCATGCTTCAAATTCTTATTTTTAATCTCATACAGATGTCTACTAGTCCTGTCCTTTAAACCCTCTATGGTCTTCCCTACATAGAAACAAGTGCAGATGTTGCAAGTAGCTAAATATATTAAGTTAACAGTATTGCAGTCTCCATAAAACCTAAGTTTAAATTCAAATGGTATACAGGGATGGGTAAATTCTTGTTTCTTGGTTATGACATTACAAACCTTACAATTCATACAGGGGATATGTAGCTCTGCTTCTTCCTTCCATTGAGTATTTCTGTTTATCATTGCATAGTAGTTGTTTCAGATTACAACTGTTTCTATTGATGAAACTAGGTATATCCCCTTCTACTTTCGCTGTGGGTCTATTCATAGTAAGCACACTCCAATGCTTGTTAATAGTATCCCTTACCAATCTATTGCTGCTGGCATATTTAGTGACAAAGGAGACCTTTTGCATTTTATGTGTTGCTCTATTGTGTCATTGTTTTTTGCTTGTATGATCCTTTACCTGTCTTCCCTTTGCTGGAGACCTCTACTGAGACTGTACTCATATTCGGGCATATCAGTTAGCATAGCTTCACAATATGCACAGTACCCCAATTACATGTCAGATCCCTGATAGATGTCCTCTGCATTATTCATGCAAGGATGCTTATCTCACACAGACATACTCCCATAGTTATATCAACTTGTGATAGTTATATCAACTTGTGTGAGAGTCAGAGGCAACACATTTTCACTGTACAGTCCATACTGCACCATACAGGTACCTGCTTGGAGTTGCTGCTAAAACCATCTTCCATTGACATGCCCTCCTCTGCTGTACATGAAGGAGTTCCAGATGTCCTCTTTCCCTGTGTTCATTTCTATGATTCATCTGTGTCTCCCTATTCAGTACACACACTTCCTCTGAGTGTATCATTTTACATGTCAGTCCCATGTCCTGTTACAGATCATTAACACAGCTTCAGTACTGAATGCCAGGAATAGGATATCACAATACTCTGCACTGTAGGTACACTGTCCTGTACTGTGTTTGGACCATATACTTCACACTCAGAACTCTTAACTGTCCAGATGTTCCCAGGATGTCCAGATGTTTTCCTTATCAAATGTGTAGCTTTCTGCCATATCCCTGGGATGATCTCTGGACTGATGTGACTCACTATTACATACATTTGAGTGCATCTCTCTCAACTGTCCTGATTTGTGCAGAATGTCCAGTTTTTACATATTTGTGATCTGTTCCTCATAACATTTTTGTTTTCTGGCAAATCATTGGAATGTCATTGCAGAGTGAAGTCAAAAACTGATGACTGACCTTTCACTTTCAAACTTCATTCCCTTCAGAAAGTTCTACCTAATGTACAACCTATTTATTCTATCAACTTTCTAGGTTTGGAAGTGCATTATTAAAAATATGTTCCTATTTTGGCCCTTTGTTCCCTCATTATGATTGCCTTTGTCTACATATCTTGCTCAAAAAAGGTGGCAGGTATGTTTGAATTATATTCTTACCACATGTCTATGCAACATCTATGGCAAATATGTCTGTATTTCTGGTTAAATGTCCCCAGATTATGTTGGCCTTTGTGGATATATGTTGCAGTAATAGATTCACTGCTATCTCTGAAGCCCTGGTGGTCACTGGGGCATTCCATGCAAATCTGCGGACAGTAGGTGCTCTGCTTTAAACAGAATTATGTCTGCATTTGCTTACATGGTTTCCTAGCCAGCAACACTGTTGCCAGCCATGTAACCTAACTTAGGCATGCAGTGTGTCATTAATATGCATTACACTACTGCTCGTCACGCACCATCATGAAAACATGTAAACTCTGTGTAAGCACTGCTGAAAGCCTACACAGAGTACACTGAATCCTGGGCACTATCTATATCTATATCTATATCTATATCTATATCTATATTTGTATATGGTTCCATTACGTTTAGTCGAACATGGCTTTCATCAACAGAGTTAATTGCTATTAAAAAATGACAGTAGTAAACATCAAAGTTGAAAATCTTTAATATTTAAATATCAAAACATCATGTATTCACAACTTATACCTGCACACTTCTTATCACTGGGAATCACAGAATGTGAAGAAACAGTTCTGTATTATTGCCATATCTGAGATAAAACATCAAATTACCAGTAACATATAGCTAAGAATATTATTGATACAGATTGTAGGCACAGTGTTAGATTTATGGTAATTGCAGTGGTCTCTTTAAGTAAACAGAGGCAATAAAAACCCTTACAGTGGTTTTATATATATATATATATATATATATATATATATATATATATATATATATATATATTTTTTTTTTCCTCTTTAAAACCAACCCTTCTAAAATATCCACTGTGATATGTATATAAGTAGTACATGTATTGAAGTTACTATGCCTTTGAGGGAGTATTTTGTAAGTAGCATTTGCTGGTAAGTAATATTTTATTATTTATTTTTATTTATCCTCTTTTGACCAGGTTAGTCCCACTAGCATAGTAGCTTCTTTTCAGGGGAGATTGAAGTGGTTATTTATACTACTTGGGAAAATTATGCCAGAGCATTAAGGAACTTCCAATATTCTTTGGAGCTGCTAGATGGTGGTAGAGGGCTCCCACAGCAGCAAGGAAGATGCTTAAAGAAAACAGCAACATGGAGGAGAGAAAAGCTATGGAGAGTTTGGAGGTGGAAAGTGAGAATTTGGAGAAACATTTATTGAAATAAGAAATTCAGAATGTAAACAAAGACTACCATGCGGTGGATGTTATACATGAGCAGCATTTAGCTGTCCCCATGGAGAAGGAGGTAAGCATGTATATTGCAGTGTTGCAGATAACAGAACTGGCATCAGGAGAGCTTGCAGATGTTCTGTTAAAATATGAGCAGGATTATCCAGGTGACAGTTCTGTTGCTTCATGTGGTGAAAAGGCAGATAACTTTTTCAGAAGTGCTAAGGATGGTAATGTAGAAAAGGAATCCGGTGATGTGGCAGCAGAAAGTGCAGCATTGATAGAAAACAAAAGAGAAAAGCAGCAACAAACTATGAAGGTGTCTGGTTTTGTGCCAGCAGATAATGCAGTAACTAAAACATACGCAGCAGTGACAGCAAGCAAAAAAGGAGAGCAGCAACAAACTGTAAGTAAACCTGTTTTTAAAAACAAGGCAAACTGTGAGAATAAAAACAAAAATTGCACTGCAATACACAGATATTATACCATGACCCCCCCGAAACGTGCACGCTGATTGGCCAGCGTGCCCATTGTAAATCGAGTTATACTAATGGAAAAAGGTCCGGTCCCCCGGACTTTTTTCCCTTAGTATAACTCGTTTTTTAAAAACACTGTCTCGCTATGTTAAATGGGTTTAACATAGCGAGACAGCTTTAAAATAAGCAATGGAGATCTCCGTTGCTTATTTTAAAGCTGTCTCGCTATGTTAAACCCATTTAACATAGCGAGAGAGTGTTTTAAAAAAAGCAACGGAGAAAGCAAGATCTCCGTTGCTTTTTGTCTCGCTATGTTAAATGAGTTTAACATAGCGAGACAGTTTAAAATAAGCAACGGAGATGTCCGTTGCTTATTTTAAACTGTTTCGCTATGTTAAACTCATTTAACATAGCGAGACATAAAAAGCAACGGAGATCTTGATTTCTCCGTTGCTTTTGCCCACAGCTCTGTTGTACTGCGCAGGCGCGCAGTACAGCAGAACTGCCGGATGCCAGACATCTGCGGAAGGGCAGTAAACAGGCATTATACTATGCCATTATTTAAGAAAAGTAACAGTTTCTTTTCTTAAATAATGTCATGGTATAATAGCAATAACCCACTTCTGGGTGTGGGTAATGCTAAATTTACCCACGGTTGGCTTTTTGGTCCTCGGGCTTCGCCTCGGGGCCAAACCACGCCAACCGTGGGTAAATTTAGCATTACCCACACCCAGGCGTGGGTTATTGCTATATTATATATGGGACAATTTGGTAACTGCTCTGGGTTTTAAAGTAAAAGAAATTCAGTCTTTTATACATACTGGGACAGAGACTTTCTGTGACATAAAATTTGAAACTGATGATGAAATTCCTGGAACTGTGTATCAAAAAGTACATTTATCCATGGAACAATTTTTTTGTTTTCTGGTAGTAACTTAAATGTTAAAAATGTTACTTTGCAGTTTAGAACTGATGAACTGTAAGAAAAATGATAACAAATGCATGCAAGGTCTATGTGAAACTTTTGATGGTATTGTTAACGTTGAGATGAGAGAAACTTATGGAATGGAGGGTCAAAGATGGAAACTGTTTTGAAATGTGAAAAAATGTGGTGTAACACTTGTCAAGTTTTATTTTGGCTGGTCATGGAGGAACATTAACATATACTGGCCAGCTTAAATCATGTTTCTTTTGCGAGAACTTTTCTTATTTATTTAATGATTCTGTGAAAGTATAATGTCTTCACCTGGGGGAGAAAGGACATACAGAATGGAGGTGTGTGTCTGAATGCAGTTTGTGTTAAAAAAAAAGTGGGTGGGGACACTTTTGGATAGATTATTAAGAGCAAACAGTAAATAATGAAAGAGAAGGGGAAAGGGGAGAGAGTGAACCAGTTAAGAAGAAAAAAAATATGGAGGAGAAAAATTAGAGGAATGAGAGAGAAAGAGTGCATGCATGAAGAGAGGTCAGGAGAAGGGATTGATATTAATATTTTTGAAGCTCTAGCCAGTGAAAAATCTGATTCTGAGGATCAAGGATTATTCATACATAAACCCAGGAAAAAAATTCTACTGGGGAAAGAGTAAACATAAGAAAATATAAATATTTCTCCTAAACTTAAAAGAAGGAAAATCGGCAGTTTTATTTGTACTTCTGTAAATGTAAATAGTATTATTAACACTGTAAGAAGGATAGGGATGCTGAAATGGTGTGCTAAATGTGATGTGGATGTTATTCTGTAAGATTCCTGACAAGCAAAGAAAGACTGCAAACAGAAAAGTTAAGAGATGGAAATACAATATGAAATGTAAGAAGTGAATATTGTTTTGGAGTGGCTATGTTGTGTAAAAAAATGTTGGTAAGGATGGAAAGGTTAACTGTTGTGGATGCGAGGTGGAAAGAACATGTTTTTAGAATTATAGCTTTATATGCATATGTAACTAACAAGGAAAGAGAGAATCTATTTTATCAAATATTAGAATACATTGTGGTTGACATGAAAATTATGAGTACAGGGGACTTTAATGGTGATTCAAAGAGCCTAACTAATGTTTTTCGGCTTTTTCCAGTTAGGGGTCGCCACAGCGGAACTCTGGTCCACTAATGATTGGCAGCGGATTTTTACGGTGCCGAGGTGCCAGCCCAATGCTCAACCTTCAAAGAAGGCACACCCATTCACGCACGCACCTACCTGCATGTCTTTAAATGTCACTCGACCACAGGGAGGACATGCAGACTCCACACAGAAGGCGCTCCAGCTGAAAATTGAACTGGAAAACCTTTTGCTGTGAGGCGACTACGCTAACAGCTGCACCACTGCAGCCTTTAACTGAGATTCAAAGAACCAATATGTGCAAAAAATAAAAACATATTTTTTATCTTTTCATGAACATCTACTGTATCCAAAGTTGCTTGCCACAAAATAAGTGCTCATTCATAATTTTGCTTCATCTTTAACCCTGAATGTTTACATGGGGGAAGACATCCTGAGGAGACTTTGTTTCTTTGGAAAGTTAAATCTGTCCAATAATGCACTATGAGAGTATAGCTTGTGAGACTGTCACCATACTGTAAGTTGTCAAGCTACAGCTCCATTCACTTTGAATGGAAGACCTGAAAAGAAAATGCTAACTTTGCAAGACCTCAGAACAAGTGTCATCAAGTCGTCTGCACTGAGTCTTACAAATGTTTTCCTTGAAGATGTTACTACACATTTTCTGAAAGAAGCTTACAAAAGTGTTAAATTATTGAGATAAACAGACTTATTACAAAGAGCAGTTTTGTGACTTGTGTAGTTCCTGGGCAAGATGCTCCTCCCCTCTTCTCTCCTTCAGTAAGACAGTGTCTTTTCAATTTGGCTAGGTTCAGCTAATAAGTTGACTATGCATAGCAACAGACATCAAGCAAATCACTTGGCCTGCTGTGCCGTTAAAAGTGTTCCCTCATATGCCTCTTTACTTCTGTCTTCTGTGCAACCCTTTAACAGAAATGAATTCTAAAAAAATGCAAGTATCAATCTCCCAGCTTTTCATCTTTTTCAGAATCCACCAGCTTTTAGAAAAATCCCTAACTTCCAAAATCTTAGATGCAGAACTTAAGGCAAGCAGATGCACCTTTATGGTTCTCACTGCTTTCCCCAACTCTCTCTCCTAAATATTAAGTACCTAGTCACTAACTGAACTGACCAAGTCCATTTTCCAATGGCCAGTTTCTTCACAAAAGCCACAAATGCATCTAAAGCTGCTCTATATGCTTTCCAATCAATACAATTAACCACCCAGAAAGAAATTTTCAGTTCTCCATACCCTCCTCTAGTAGTGCTGCCAGACTGAAATATCCCACTGGAGCTATTTCCCTAAACCTGTCAAACTGAAAATTAGACAGTCTGTCAGCAAAGACATTTGAAGTCCCTGGAATATTATTGGCTGCAAATGACAAATTTAAAGGCAGTGTAGAACAAATTTACTCAACTAGGGACTAAACCTCATTTAGCCAATGTCTGCATGGCAGCCAAAGTGTGCGAGTGAAAGACAGTCTTTGTGTTCTTTAACTCTGCCATAAAATTATGGTAGCTGAGCAAATGGACATCAATTCCAAAAAGGTAATGAATTTCCTCCACTCAGCTGGACAAACATTGGGTCACCTCCCTGCAAATTATGTACCCCCAAGTCATGCTGTCATTCCTAAATGCCAGGCAGCAGCTCTGTATAGCTGCAGATCCTGTGATAGAACCCAGTCATCCTACCAGAATGGCACATCATTAAAATGCCACAACAATTCCAAGCAGATGGTCATTGTCCTCCTTCATCAACTTAGTTTTTTAACCCAGCAATTCTTCTGCCCACCCTTAACAAGTTAACTAGAAAGTTCTTCCCAGATCAACAGCTCAACATACAAAATTGTAATGAAAACTTCCATAACCCTTACCTTCTCCTTACTCAACATGCCAGCAATTTTGGTTTTTAACATATCTAATTTCTCACTCTTGAGGTAAAACATGCGTAGCTTAACATCCATCTCTAAACCCTAAAAGGTTAGCACCTTAACCAGGCCTTTCTGTTTATTTTCAGCGATAGGGTACCCCACTTCTTTACACAATTCCAGAGAAAGACTCATACCTTCTCCAGCCATCTCTTGGCCTTCTTCAGCTAAAAGAAAGCCACTCAAATAAGGAGCTACTCTTTGACCTGAAACCCAACTCTGACAAGCCCACAGCAAGGCTGTACTAATCTCCTCAAACATGGTGCAGGCCACTGCAGAGACCACTGGCATAGCTTTGTCAAAATAACATTTTCCCTGCAGGTTCATACCCAACAAAGGCCAGTCTTGCTCCCTGATAGGGAGCAACTGAAAAGTCAACTCAATATCTCACTTAGCTAGGCATGGATCAATGAAACCTCAGATCAACTACTCTGCATCATCCAAAGAAGCAAATGAACCTTCACCATGTGCTTATCAATAAACTCAGGAAGAGTTGATAAATTAGGCAATTGTCCTGTTGTTCTGAACCAAGCTCAGTGGTGAAACCTTGAAAGTAGTGCCCTTTCTGGGCTTGAGCTACTTTCACTCTCCTCTTGACTGACTTCATATTCCTACAATGTTATCCCCAACCTTCCACCCTTAACATGCATGAAAAACCTGACCTAAACCCATAAAAGAGATCCCAGACCACATCCATGTACAGCAGCTACTCCACCAGGATCATTCTCAACTTCAGCTGTAATAGGGAAGTGCACTGGCCTGCTGACTGGTCATTCAACAAAAGGGCAAAAACACTCTCCTTCCGTGCACAATACCCCTACCTCCCCTGGATAACAATCCAATCCCCCCCAGTCTACTACTGTTCTGCAAGAGGGGGCCCATCCCTTCTTTGTGCTAGCATTTCATGGCACATTGTGGACAGACATGGGCAGTCCTGAAAACTGGCCAAGACTGCCTCCCCATATTACTGGCCAAACACCCCTTCTGCTTGCCTCTCACCCCCTCAGCTGCAGCCCTGGCTTGAGCACCTACTCCATCCAGCACTGAATACAGCCATGTGTTCACATAGCCGTTCTCCCACCAAAGCAACATATCCACCACATTAAGTTTTCTAAAGCATTAATCATACCACATACCACAACTACATACATTCCCCACCCGAAATGCCGAACATCTCCAGTTGTCAAAAATTACTCCAGCAAGGGCATTCCAAAATGACTGGCATCGAACAGATGAAACCCAGGACTTGGTTATTCTGACCTCCAAAGCCTCCAAAGCCTAACACTTCTTCCTACTGTAACTCCTGCACCTCCTTTGCCTCCTTTTTGTTTTTAGCCAATTTTGCAGTATGCCATCACTGTTCACACATCACCACACCCAAGCAGAAGTTCAAGGACAAATAAGTCTGCCAAACAAACTGTCTATTTATGCTTGATCTCCAGACTGATTTAACATTACTCATTAAATGAAAACAACCCACAACTAATAATTTACAGTATAACTTAGGATCAGGTATTAACTATTGACCTTATTGTTTTATTAACATATGTTACAAGTCTTAACAACTGGACAAGTGACTTGATACCTTGTAATGCAGTCTAATGTATTTTAATAGGTCTATATTTTATTTGCTTTGTTCCATATCAGTGTCTTCTCCAAACTCAGTCCCCCATTACAGAGTACCATATATCCTGTGTTTTACATGGAAGTTCTGTTTCTGTTCTCTAATAGTTCTGAGTTCCATACTGTTAATCTCTGTAATCATCTTTTTTTACATATCTTCTTGGTAGCTTTTCTGTGGTTTTTCATTTTCTAATTAAGGCTTTCTTAGCTGCAACCAATATGAAAAACAACAATGCTTTCACCTCAGGGGTATAACTAGAGTATTTGGAAGGGGGCAGCTGTCCAGATCCAAGGTGTTGGTGGGCATGATTGGCAAATGCCAATGGAGCAACAGTATAGTAGCATAATTCAGAAACAAATTCTGATGCTGTATTTGTGGTTATGGCTGAAGTACTGAAACAGTTTGTGTGTGGTATTATACTGTAGCAAGCTGCTTGTCACATTTGTGGCAAGTGGTTTGCTACTGTTTCAAAGAAGTGGAATTTATTTTTTTTATTGATCCTTAACTTCAACAGGATTATTTTGGTCCCAAACTTTGAGAAGCCTTTTTTTCTTTCTTTTTTTCTGTTTGGTTCTCATCAGGTTGAGGATGAAGCACCACATTAGAGAACTTGGGGAACTGCCCAGGGCACCACATAATGTAGATATGGTTATTCTTCAACTCTTTAGAAAATGTTATATTATACCAGCTCAACAACAACAAGTCTATATTGAGTTTTAAATTCTCTTTGAAGTATAAGTTTTAGCATATCGCTGAATTTATTTTTGTACTGAAGCAACTCCATACAGTCCTAAAATATATTCTGTCAAGAACGTCTTTTTGAATCGTCACATTTTCCAACAAATGCCTCTTGTCGCTGTGGACATTTATTCTAGTCTTGTAGGAGTAAAGATATATATTTCCAAGCAATTATATGTAGAAATTTTAAATTTTCTTGATTTTGTTGCGTATCTATAGATAAGACATATTTCCCTCCATTGATTCTCTCTAACATCTCTGTTTAACTATTCACTCCATACGTTTTTAATTTTTTACTGCATTTTCTCAAATTCTGATATTGCCTTACATGCTATACCTATTACTCTTTTCTGATCTGCCATTTATGTTCTAGCGTCAATTATAAAATCTGTTTGTGGGTTAACAAATATATTATCTAGCCACCACATATTTTCCTTCATGACTGACATTGGACCTGTATATTCAAGCTGATCTGAGTTCCATCACCCAGAAGTTTGAATAGCTTCATCCCATTTTATAATCTCACCCTCTTCTATCATCTACTCCCAAAATTGGGGTGCTTTGTTCTTTCTTTTCCAAATGCCAGTTACATTTTATTCTGTTTCTTTCATTTTATTTTATATGTTATACTCAGTTGTTGTCTTTTTATTTTTCCAAGGTCTAATTTTCTATAAGCACCAGCTTAATAGTTTTATGTATAGGGGGCTATGTGTAAAGTTCTTCACATTCTTTTCTTAAATCTGCCCAAATGTGATCCTGTAGTTGCCTCATTGGGCATTATTTGTGATGCACTTCCATTTGGCATATCCGACTCCTGAATCAAATATATTAAGTGTAGTGTTCAAATAAACTAAAGTACATCCTTGGCACATTTTTCATTTATTGGAATTGATGAGATGAGAGGACCATTAACATCAATCAGAAAACATGAATTGCTTGAACAGACAAAAAAAACGGATCATAATATTTGGGCTTTATTTAAACCTGATTAAATGAAAGAGTTTAAATTATTTTTATTAATTAAGCAGTAATGCATACAATGCATAAATATATTTCTATATGTGGGTCCATTTATATATTTTCATTCACAGCTGCTTTTGAGTAAATATTTTTAATGAACAGTTATAGTATTCTGGGACCTGATTGTGTATAGTTGTCTGTTTAAACTTCCTACCATGTGACTATGATTTGTATAAATATGTTGTGTCCCACAAGCATTGAAAAAGCATTTTTATGAAACCATGGGCCTGCTTTGGGATTGGAGAGCCATTATTTGGTGTGAATAAACCATTTAAATGGAGCTGTTGTGGTGCTGGATTTTTGTTTGGTTGTCTACATATTTGGGTTACCATCAATTGGACTTGATGTTCCAGTTGTCAAAAGGAGGATTGACAATATAAATATACCAGCTTTTTTCTGTGCTAGATCATAGTACAGTGGGATCAGGGAATTTGACCTTTCCCCACTGTAGTGCAAACTTGGAGTTGGTAGATATAATTATCAGTGAGGTGTCAAGATGGAAGGGGGGGGGGGCTTCTTCCCCTGCAAAAGAACAATTTGTTTTTTTAATTTTCTATAGGTAGCTTATTGACCATGTGTGTTCAATATGTTGTCTTTTGATATATAGAGAGATAGAAATGTGTGCGTGTGTGCATGTGTATGTATTTATATCTATATATATATGATGTATATGACCTGCCCATGTTCTTTGCCCCTCCCCTGCATTTACCAACACTGTCTGAGAGCAGCTCCCCTGTTTAGAAAATGCCTCCCCATAGACAGCATCATTGATGAATGGCCCCACCCCAAGCTGTGCATGCCCATCCCTCCCTCCTGCTCTGTTAGTCACCTGAGCCGCTAACAGAATCTAGGTCACCTGGGCCATAGTCAGTGCTTTGTCCCTCTATGCCAACATAGTGGCCTTAGCACTATAAGCCTTGACATTTGTAGTTCTACATTATCAAACTGTGTCTTCATACTTAGTCAAATACAAGTCAGATAGGAAAAATAAATGTCAAATGAACCACTGTTCAGCCATTTTTAAGTGGTGACAACTGCCTGTTTTTGTCATCTTGGCTAACAAATGTTTGAAAGTATTCACCATATTCATTAAACTCATGACTTCACTGCTTTTAAAACAATTCTTCTCTTTCCTTCTGTTAGGACCTTTCTACAACTGACTGGCCTTGTGTTACTTCAAAAAACTAACTTCATTAATACCTTTTGCAAGCATTTCCTCCTAATTCATGATTAGCAATCTCCTCCTTGCTAGGAAAGTGCCTTTAAAGATCCTTTTGAATGGCGTATTGCTGATCTTACAGAGAAATTGTGAAGTGGAGATTACCCTTAAAATTCCTTTGCACCCCTAACCACATTAACAGGCATTATATCCTCCTATAGAAGTAAGTCAAGAAAGAAGATAAAATGTTTAACGGAAACTGCTAAAGGAATAATTAGATTTTATTATTATATCAACAAAAGCAATTTATGGACCATGTCAGCTTACGACCTAGTTGGAAAGATGCCAAAATGAAATTATCCTTGACATCAGAAGCAACTCCTCCTTGGATTCATTTACATGTTTTTAGGTACTTAAGACTTTTCCTTTTAATTACCACCTTTGCGTTCCTTGTGTACATTTATTCTAATTCTTGAAGTACTAATCCTTGAAGTACATACTTATACTTTAGTACTCTGCCCTTCCTTTGGAAAATGTTATTATATGAAGTTGTAAGATAATAGTCAGGTTATTTAACAAGAAATCCCAAACATTAATAACGTCTACTTCCGTTTCTGTAAACCCTGCTGTTGATTTATATCTCTGTCTCTCAGTGTAAGCTAAATTCATATAATTTTAGCAAAAGTTTTATTGAGGCTCATTTTATTGAAACTGACCATTAAATGCATATAGCAAGCAATTTTTGCAGATATTCTACACCTCCTGCATTCCCATAAGAGGAGCTTGTCTCTCACGCCTGTTTGCTTAAGTATAACAACATTGGATATGCACCAACATTGGACAAAAGAGAAAATTTCAATAAAATACGTTTTGCTAAAGCTGCAAATTTGAACAAAGTGTATGTTTGCCCCCCTTACACACACACACACACACACACACACACACACACACACACACACACACACACACAGGCGCACGCACTGATGACTTTCCAGATCTGGGGAGGTAACCATTATTATTCTCTTCTGCATTATAAATCTATACAAATATGCTGTCCTTTCTTTTTGTCACACAGATATGCAGACCAGATCAGTACTCTGAAACAAGCTCTTTATCTTACCAGCCTCTGGCTTACTAACAAACTCACAGTAATCTTTTTTTACCAAAACGTTCCACACGGTGCTTGTCATTCCAGTTAGGCTATGCTCATTTAGTGCCTTGCATACTAATTATAGTTTTGTATATCACATTTTGATTTTTGCAGTGACAAGCAACATACATATAGGTGAATAACATTATACTCATTATAATGGATATAATGGGGACATATATGGTCCAACTATATGATCAGTAAGGAGAATTTATTTCCAATTGTCCCTTTTGTCATATTGAGTTAATTCGATTTATAACCAATTGGCAAGTTAAGGGTGTTGGGAGTATTACTGTTCTTGAATATTAGGGCCCAGGTAAAGTTGAGATAAATGTATGTGTAGTGATATATTATTTGAATATACATTATACTGCAATATTTTTGGTACTGGTTCAGACGGTCTTTTATGTTATAGATCTACCCATTGGTGATTGTTGGCAACATATTTTTGCCAATAATTTAAATATATACTATTGGTGCCCCACTAGTCATTTTCTGGTCCTGCCCTTAGCTTCACTGTCCATATCCTATTTATTGATACTTACATTTTCTCTATAGTGGTATACTTCTTTGGACAACCTGCCCACACTTACTTATTATTCATAATAATTTTTTTAGGATGGATTTGGATAACATTTTGGATGGGTTGTGTGCTGATCGGGACAATATCAGGGTTTTTGGAGTAGATTCTGTCCCAAGCAACATCCCAGGTCAACAGAATGTGGATATATCTGATGGTTGTGAATTGGCTTTTCAAAGTTTAGAAAAGGACCTTAAAGGGCTAAGAGCAAATATATGGCACCTTAGACTATTTAGGGCCTATTTGCACAAAAACATGGCCCCAACAGGGCTTCGTATTAAGCTTCGACCCATGGTCAGCAGATCTGAACAGAGGTTGACCAATGAATGGAACCAGGCGTTACAAGATGGCTCTATGACTTTTGTAAAAATTTGGCTTCATACTATGAAAGGATTATTGATACAAGCATATTGGAAGTCAAAACTTTGAGTGCAGAGTGTAAAAAATTTCATTCCACAACCAATTATCAAAATTTGGTGGTGGGTTGTCCAAGGAATTAACCACATATGACAAAATGACTAAGGACAAAAAGATAAAAAAATTCAGTCGTGATATTATGGATTATAATAAAGGACATCCTTTTGAAATTCAAAGATCAGTGAGATTTCAGGAATCTGATCCTGGAATCCAGGGGCAGGACCAGAAAAAGACCAAGATCTATACTAAAACATAGTGACAAGTCTTGTACCAGCACCTCGGGGGAGGAGTCCTCGTATACCGATAGTGAGGGTACATCCTTGTTTGATTCACCTATAAAGAAAAAAAACAACATTAATGTCCCTTTAGAAGGGGTAGCAAATACAGAGGGGGGCGGAAACATACCAATCGCAATAGGGACAGAATCCATGGAAGGATTCATTCAATCTTTACTGAAATAACAAAAACTAATTGTAACAATGTTTTAAATCTATCCAATACTATACTAACTGATGACCAACAAAAATTACTTAATAAAGGATTGGGATTTGTACCCAGTTTATTTTCTGATCAATATAAAATTGCACAAGATGTTTTGAATTTCTGTCGCTGTCTTAACCTAAAAATATTTTTTTCAGAACAAAATACAGCTAATTCTCAAAGATCTGCTAAATTTTGATTTCATAAATCATCTTTTCAACCACCCATGAATAAAAATGTAGCTATTTTTCAACAAGCTGTATTAAGGGACCTACATTTTCCACATTTTGAATCTCATATTTTACAGGATAATGTTAACACGTCTGAGAAAAAAGCTCTAACTGAACTTAAAGATAATCACAATATTGCCATACTCCCAGCGGACAAGGGAGGGGCAGTGGTTATTTTGAATATGGATTATTATATTCAGGAAGGGCTTAGACAATTATCAGATTCTGTATGCTACATGTATATGGGAATTGATCCTACACCAAAACTTAAAAAAGAGATAGATACATTTCTTGATTCAGTAGTGGAAGAGGGCATTATAACACTTAATACAGCTCAACATCTTAAGGTAAATGATCCCTCCAAAGAAATTTTATATTTACTTCCTAAAATACACAAATCTATTACTCACCCTCCTGGTAGGCCCATAGTATCTGGAAATGGCTCACTCACTGAACCACTATCAGTGTTCCAAACCGAACAGCTCAAACCATTACTCAAACAAGTTAGGGCTAGAATACAGGATACCACACAATTTTTGTGAATTATACAGGACACACAACTGGAACCTCACTGGCTAATGTGCACTCTTGATATTAAGTCCCTGTACACGAGTATACCACACTGGGCTGGGCTGCAGGCTCTGCAGTATTGGTTGGAGAAGGCTGAACTGTACCCACCAGGTTTCAATACACTCATTATCTGCATGTCCGAGCATGTGCTTAGTAAAAATGTCTTATACTTCCAAGGAGAGTGCTACTGGCAACTACAGGGGACGGCCATGGGGGCATCTTTTGCCCCCATATATGCAGATCTTTTTATGGCCTACCTTGAGGAATGCCTTATTTACAACCCAATGCACAACATATATATGGTTGAGATTGACATCTGGAGAAGATATCTGGACGATTGCTGGATGGTGTGGCATGCTGATTCATCATATCTATATGAGTTTGTGGAATATCTTAACAGTAACATCTGGGGAATTGAGTTTTCTGTTACCTTTCATCTTGACACCATTCATTTTCTGGATGTTATCATTTATAGAAATGATGATCATACTTTGAGTACAAAAATTTACTGTAAATATCCACAATATAATACATTACTGCATGCTTCTAGCATGCATCCATGCCACACCATCCGCAATATCCCCAAATCTCAATTTCTCAGAATCAAACGTATTAGCTCCTCAACTATTGATTATGAGGATGCTAAAATTGATCTGGAAAATAGATTTTTGGAGAGGGGGTATCGTACTATTGATATTGTATCCGCTAGTACATGCTCGGACAGGCAGAATAGGAATACATTGCTTGAGTATAGGGACTGCACATCGAATCTACAAGATACCACCATCAGATTCATTACTACATTTGGTAGGAATCACCAGGTGGTAAGAAATGTTTTGAATGATAATTAGAATATTCTGATGGCTAATGATTTTCTTCATGATACTTTAGGAACAAAATGCCAGTTGTCATATAGGAGAGGCAGAACTCTGGAATCCCTGTTCTCCCACTATAAACAGAGGGAAAGTGGAGGAGCCAAATATAAACAATTGACAATAGCAGGAGATGAACATTTGGGAACTTTCCCTTGTGGTCATTGTTCTTCATGTAACCAGGTGAACAAGTTGAAGCAATTTACTAGTTCTAACACTAGTAAAGTTTATAATCTCAGGGTATTTGCCAATTGTTCAAGTAGCTGGGTTATATATTTGGCCACATGCCAGTGTTCTGCCTTCTATGTGGGAAAAACATCACGATCACTTAGAATAAGAATAGGTGAACATCGGAGTGATATTCTGAATAAGAAACCTACGAATGCTCTTTATCAACACACTATTAAACACCCTACAGCAAAGTTTATGTTTACTGTTATTGACAGAATCACTGGTAATAGGAATAATCAACAGGGATGGCAAAACATACTGAGCCATAAGGAAAAGTACTGGATTATCCATCTTGGAGCCTTGTTTCCACCTGGCCTAAATGACCACTTATGATAAGTATATTGTTTATATACACATTTATTTATGTATAACTTGGCTCATATGGATATCTCCTTAACGTATTATTTATACTAACATATTTTGTTGGTTAGCCAGTATGTTGTATTATTTGGTCAGTCCTAGTGCTTTATATGTTAATATCATGCATATGCAATTTATTAGTTTATTTCTGATGCAGTTAACTAATAGCAGTTCACAACCACATATCTACCATCAAACATTAAATATATTATTTCCTTATATTTATATGGATAGTATTTTTAAATAACATCCATATACATATACATATACCAATATTTATTGATGTTAAGGTGGTTTTAATTACCACGAATATGTTGTTATTTATACTTATTACTCTAACAGTACTTTGTATTTTAAAAAATAGGGGTATGGATCATACCATTGATAGCCATTGGCTGGTGTATCATATAAATATTCAGTAGGTTTTGTGTTTATTGACATGATTATTTTTCACTGAAGAAGGCATTTGCCGAAACTGGTTTGGATTTGGATTTATTTTGGGATATTTTTATGTCCTCAAAGATCACTACAATAAAGTTTTGGACTATTTATGCTGGCCTCTTGTGTTTTCTTTCTTTTTGTCACACAGATATGCAGACCAGATCAGTACTCTGAAACAAACTCTTTATCTTACCAGCCTCTGGCTTACTAACAAACTCACAGTAATCTTTTTTTACCAAAACTTTCCACATGGTGCTTGTCATTCCAGTTAGGCTATGCTCATTTAGTTTAAATTGGTACAGTCTACATAATTTTATGTAACTCACTGAAAAATGTCATCCCCTTAAATCTCCCTCCCCCCCTCTATCTCTCTCTCTCTCCCCCCTCTATCTCTCTCCCTATCTCTCTCTCTCTCTCTCCCTCTCTCTGTCTCTCTCCCTCTCTCTCTCTCCCTCTCTCTCCCTCCTCTCTCTTTCTCCCCCTCTCTCTCATTCTCTCCCTCTCTCCTCCTCCTAAATGTGGAGATTTTGTAGGCAGTAAACCTTTTCCTTTTCAAAGACCAACCACTTTGAAATCCTTAATTCCCTTTTATTAGGGATATTTCTGTCCTTTCAATGTACATAACTGAGCTAAAAAGAAGCCAGATATGCAGAAATCTTTAAATATTTATATGGACTAAATGACATTATAACATAGCTGGGTCAACAGTTTGGTCCTAAACTATGACTTGCTGTCTGTGTGTGGTGCTTTGCTAATTTGTGCCTAAGTCCTTATAGATCCCATCTTGGTACTGTGGTTTCCTCCCAAAGAAATGCTGATTAGATCAATTGGCTATTATAAATTGCAGAGTATGTGACCTTTTCTCATCTGCTCTTGGCCATGTGACTGAAAAGTGTTCACAAGGATCAACACATTTTATTTGTTTGTTTGTTTGTTTGACATTTGCTAACTGTGATAGTCCATCTGAGCAAAATCCCTTTTTCAGTGGAGGCCAAGGGAGGAAAGCTCCACAGTACAAGTAAGCAAGAAAAAGTTACAAAAGCTGAAGTTGAATACAGTATACAATAAAACAGTTAATCAAATGTAGATAAAGCTCCACAGTACAATATTGTAAGAGGCTTTATAACATTGAAGGAAAAACAAAGCAAAGAAATACACAATAAAACATCTGAATGAATTTACATAACACACTGGGTTATCTACAGAGGGTTATTGTACTATACAGAGTAGTTGTTGAGTTACGGTAGCAGGGAAGGGAGGAATAGAGAGGACAGTGGTAGAGAAAAGGGTGGAATAACAAACTATTATATAAAATCTCTTATCCAGGTATTGAAATTTTCCTGGCCACATTTTCTATTCTTGATGTTTCTGCAGATATTCTGCTATCTTTCTTTTACCTGTGTCTCACCACTCACCTCTATACACTTGTCAGTCATTACACATTACCGTTGCAGACTTCTGGGTTATCCTTTCTTTTACACAGTGAATAACCAGTAGTACTACTCATTTTGTGCCGGTATGCTACTTAATACAGTCAGAAAACAACACATACATTTCCCAGATGTTATGTTTATATATTTAGCACTGTTTAGGCATTTCTATAATGTGCCTGTCTTTTTGCTTTTGTACCTTGCAAAGTGATTCCTAATGTTCAGTCCACTAGTCTAGTTAAAAAAAAGGCAAGGCAGGTGAAATAATACATCCTTCAATGTTGCCTTTTTAGAGTTATATTTGCTTTTAAAGATATATTCATTTCTTGACCTCTATCCAGCACTAATGATATGCTATATGTTTTTTTTTTTTTGCAGCATACATTTAATGATTACATCAGAGCCCTAGCTGTTAGGTTTAATGAGTGCTGTCTTGCTTTTCACAAAGCTCTTTTATGAAAGTTCCAGCTGAGTTTGAAAAAAAAAACACAGTTTGGTAAATGGAGGCTAAAAAAGTTGTGAACAGAGAACTCAAACTACCAGGTAAAGCACTCTCCTTAAAAGGCACAATTAGACATAAAAAAGTATAGAGTGCACCATGAGCTGTAGAAATCTCCAAAAATTCCTTAGTAGAATGAAGAAGCACAAATTTATAAAATAGATCCACTTTATTGAAAGTGAAGACTGCAGAAACTGGTGTGAGCGCTTTCGCGTTGGCTCACACCAGTTTCTGCAGTCTTCACTTTCAATAAAGTGGATCTATTTTATAAATTTGTGCTTCTTCATTCTACTAAGGAATTTTTGGAGATTTCTACAGCTAAAAAAGTTGTGGCAATCTGGTTATAGAATATTCTACCACTTCATGCAAATAGCCATTGCAAAATGACGGAATCACAAATGATGCATTATTCATGCATGTTGATACCATACAGAAAATTACTTTATGGTTATAGCTGAAAGGTGTCATGTGCCTCTCCCTGTCATCACAAGCCAAGACTGCTTAATACTGATACCGCTGCTTTCAAATCCAGAAAGAAATCTGCTCATATTCTTTCAAGAGAGCTGTACAGTATATGCTAATTGTAAAAAAATCAGCTGTTAACCTTATCATATTCAAGCAGTATATAAAAAAAACAACTTTCTAAAAGAAATTAATTTTACTCGCATTCTACTGATTTCATTCAAGTGCTTTCATAGTTTAAAGCATAGAATGGAGTAATCCATCATAGAATTACAGTACTACCACTTGGGTTTAAAGCTATGACATATGAGTTATATTCTCTTTGATGTAAGTACTGAGTGCTTACATTTGTGAATTTTGTGCATATTCTCTACAGCACATCAAACAGTCAGGTTTTAATATCCTTAGGGTTAAGTGCTCTCCTGTAATTTAGCAGTAAATGATTTTATTAAGCACTGTTATTGAGTATCTTCATGCTGTACAACTCCACTGATTAAGGATCCGCCGTGGCTGATAATGGACTGAGCAGTTAGGCGTTAGTTAGATGCACAAAAAGGATATAGCAGATTCAGATATCAAACTGACATTTAGAGCATCAAGCATTACAAAACAGAAGACTCTGGGAAAACATCAAGGCTCTTATGAGACAATGCTGATGATAGCAGCCTCCAGTATACAAAGTCCACAAACTAAAATAAAATAATTTAAAACTATTATCTGGAAAATGATGCATCATTGTGTGAATATATGTCGGAAACTATATATTTTTTAGATACATAAAATAGCATTTATTAGTAGAAGTACCTAAACTGAAAAAGTTCACATATTTCATGTTAACTCCTTCCTTATTTTTAATGATTCTTAAACTTTTTTCTTCCTGTTGACCTTTCTGTCTAATACTTTTGTGGATGATGTGGACATCAGTACTCCTATTTAGAGAATGACATAAATGCTTGATGTTATTCTAACCTCTCCCAGCAGTGATACTATTACAACCATAGCATATAATAATGGCTTGTCACATTGCTATTGAATAATGACACTGTTAATTATAATGCATTTGTTTACCTGATATAGGCACAGTAATGTTCTTGGGCTATATCATCAATGTACCCATGTCTCCACATCTAGTCAGACTGCTGTCATTTGCATTCACTCCTATGGTTGCATTCGGTCCATGCTGCCATTACATCAGCAGTTATTTCATGAATTGTTGTCACGTTTCACTCTGACACAACCCCATTTGATTGCTTCAAAATATGATAGACTTTTTCTCAACAGATTATTGGTGTCAGCTGATATGCTATAGACTATAGAGTGTTTTTCTTGTTTTTGGGGTCTCTGAGTTATTAAGTCATTGACCCCTAGGTTCCATGTTCTTTTTGGTGCCACAATGTGTAGTATTAATGAAGTAGTCCAATGGTTGTTTCATGCTGGAAACATAAGTACTTTATAGAAAGAATCTACAATGTCATTCATCACATATGGGAATTGCTTGCACCAGTGGTATAGAGGGCAGAACCCTAACTTTGAATCAAGTGACCCAAGTTGAATTAGTGACTTGGAAACTTGATGGCACAGATAGGGCATAATGGCATGCTCTTCCTTGGAAAAGGATGTGCCCCAGACCACACTTCATGGTTGATCCCTAGTAAAGGCTGGTGACACACAGGGGATGTTGTATTTGTGGTGTGGGGTACAAGTCTGGATGATACTCTATCATGCCCATTAAATGTTTTTCACTGAGGTATGAATGGGTGCATGCAAGGGTGCAGGACTGCAGACATGTAAACAAAAACACTTCTCAGTAGCAGCACTACATTGACACTGTCCTGGGGTGCCTAAGTCTCTTTCTAGGCCCTGAACTATGATTAAAGAAGTCCAGGGGAGGTTAGTAAACTCCATTAGACTCCGAGAACATGGCAAGGTCCCTGGCAGCGGCCTATTCCACCTGACTTTTTAACAGTTTGAATGACTCCAGATGGGCTGGTCTCTCATGCTGAAAATGCAAAAAGGATGCCAGCTTGAAACAGGGCAGCATCTTTCATCATCTAAACTGAATCTACATATGGAATAAGCATGTATTTGCAAGTGTTATACATGCTGTTTTCCATACCTGTCCCAACTGTAAGACCTGATATTACAAGTTTCTAGGGAAAATGACTTTGATATTTAAACTGTGGACTACGAAACTGCTGTCAGCACCCTATTTATTGGTGGGTCATACTTCCCCACACTTCCACTAACTCTTGAGTCTTTATGCCTCAGAGTATGTATTCCCTATATTTTGAGGTATAGTGACTGCAAAGGAGTTGGAGTGGAGATGTATCATCCTGCAATCCCTGCTGCAATGTTTGTACAGCACCATGTTCTGAGGATATATGTTTCTACTATAGGTGTTTACCATTGTCCTTTCTTTGGGACCAGTGCTGCAAAAGTATGGCTCAGAATATAATGCAAGTGATCAGTGACAGTCAAATACATATAACTGCTAACAGTAGCCTTTATATGTAGGGCAATTAATGTAGTATATGATGAATATCTAACTAATTATGTCTGCACATAGAGCACTCGGGCATTACTTTTTCTATCTTTCTGCACTTAGGCATTACTTTTTCTATCTTTCTGACAGATTTTTGCCTCATATTTTTGGCCTGTTACTCATAAAACTGTTTTACTGGCAAATCATTGCCAAAGCTTTTGAGAACTGAAGTCAGAAAATAATGATAGACATATGAGATTGAGACTTCATACCCTTCAGAAAAATCATGCTAATGCAAAACCTATTATTCTATCAACTTCTTAAGTTTGCAAGAACAATTTTTTTTAAATTTTCCCTATTTTGGGGCCTTTGTACCTCTATTATTTATGGCTTTGTCTAGATTTCTTGGTCTAGAGGTTGAGAGCTATGCTAATATCACTAACACATATTCCATATGCCAGGATCCCTGATCCTGTCCTTCACCACCATGACAGTGAGTTTTCAGAAAGGAGGGATATTGGTGGATGTGATACAGGATTGACACATGCCTCTGGTGTGATTGCTCCCTATCCAGCTGAATAGTTACCTACAGTGAATGTAATCTGATCTCCCCTGTGCAGTGTCATGGATTTTCAATGCTTCTTCATTAGTCATACACATACATCCTCTTTATTCCCAATGTCCTTGTACAGCCATTATTGCATCCTAGTACACCACACAGATGTGCAGTAGTAAGGCAGGCAGGCAAGACCTGCCTACTATCCAGCACCCAGTGACATGTAGAAATATGTAATGAATATTCATGAAGGCATTCTCACTGGTCTCATGAATATTCATTATGTATTTGCCTGTAAATTCAGGAAAATAAACATCAGATAAAATATTCATTTTAAAATCAAGTTTTAAAACTGAAGGAACAGCACTATAATTTTTTTAGAAAATTTAGTTCTGGTTGTTATTGAAACCCATTGGTTTGTTTAGCTGTGGATAGGCTTACCACCTTTCATTGTGGCTAAAATCAGACTTAGGCCACACCCGTCACACCTCACACAACCCCGCCCATGCCCACCCACTTTCTGATGTCATCACCATGGCAGACGAGGGGGGATTTTGTTTCTGTGGATTTACTATGCTTTTTGTAAAAAAAAAAAAAAAAAAAAAAAAAAAGTGTAGTAAATTTGCCGATTTAACAAACTCCGATTAATCTGTTTCTTTGTTTGAAACAGAATACCAGAGCTTGTGCAGTGTTTTCTGGACCACTGGGCAATCAGACTGATTTCTGGATAGTCCAAAAAAACACTAACATTAGGTGTGTGATGTATGTTAGCCTGGGGATGTGCAAGAACACAACCAGGAGTCATGTAGACATCTTTAAGGAGTACATATGGCTAATTTTTTTGAGAGATATATGGATGAAGTTCCACTTCTTTGAGATGTGATTTGTATAAACTGAGTCCCCTCCAGTGTTGTTTGATTTTATTACAAGTAGTAGGCATTGGTTTGTGAAAATGAAGGCGTCTATTGGTGGTTTTACAATTCAGTGATGAGCATTTTTTAGGTTTGTTGAGGAGTTTGAGTTAAGACTGACTGCAAGACAGGGGAGCTATTACCAGTCTAGCTGTTTTAATACATGGCAGTCATGTTGCCTAATTTGTAGGCTTGTTGAAAATTTAGTCACTTTATTGTAACATTGTTGAAGGTGATTTGTCTGTTAGGATTGCAACTTTGTGAAGATTGGGGCTACATATGAGTGTGTACGCAGAATATATATACTGAAGCAATGTGTTTTCTTGCAGTGTCTGTTTGGGAGAATTTAATTCTATAGAGTAAACCTAATTTTTGGTGAATTTTTTTTTTTTTTTTTTCTGTCTGTGTTATATGATGGTTAAATTTTAGGTTTTCATCTATGATTGTGCTAGGAGTTTAGTGTATGTGACAGATTAAATATTTGCATTGTGGGATGAGGTAATGCAGAAAAATGTTTTTTGTGTTGTCAGTTGTTTTGGAGTGAAAATAATTAGTTTTGTTCTCTGGGTAGTTCAGTAGAAAACTTTGAGTCGGTAAGATAAGTTTTAATGAAGTTGGGGAAATTCTGCGCAATTTTCTTCTATTTTTTTTTCCAGGGTATGAGCTGAACAAATTGGTGTGGAATCATCTGCATACTGGACTATGGTGGAATGCTTTGTTGTTAAGTGGAGATGGTTTATAAAGATGTTTAAGAGCAAGGGACCAAGTATGCACCCTTGGAGAACCCCCAGTGAAGTAGGGAGAAAGGCTGAGAACATGTTTTAAACCAATTTAGTGATGTGCTAGACCAGGCAATTTAAGCAGCAGTACCATCTCCACTGGTGTTCCCCAAGGCTCCATCTTGGGACCCCTTTTGTTTAACATCTTCACCAATGATCTTTACACCTCATGCAAAGAATCCTCCCTTATTCAGTATGCCGACAACTCCACACTTATATCCATCTCAAATAACATTCCTGAACTACACTCCCTCATCCAACAGGCCCTACTATGCACTGAACAATGGCTCTCTCACAACCTATTGATCCTAAATCCCAAAAAGACCAAACTCCTACTTTTCCTTCCCCGTTCTCTTTCTCATCACAAAACCTCCTTTTTTATTACATCTTCTAACAATACAAATATCCAACCTGACACCCACACAAAACTCCTAGGGGTCATTATCGATGACGAACTCAAGTTCAACCTACACATACTCCAATGTATAAAAAAAACAAACCAGAAACTAGGTCTGCTTTACCGGAACAAAAAATTCCTAGCCCCTGAATCTAGACTTACCCTGGGCCAGGCACTCCTACTCCCCTCCCTCTTATACGCCACCCCAGTTCTTACCAATATCCAGGCCTCCACTCTAAACAAACTGCAACATACTTACCACAAAATAGCCAGATTCATTACTAACTCCCAATACAACTCACACCACTGTATTTCTTTAAACTCTCTTCAATGGCTTGAACTTCCCCAGTTTCTGCTATCGTATCAGTTTCATATGCTACACTCTATTCTTTATAAACCCTCCTTTTGTCCATCTCTATCTTCCTTAGTCTCCATCTACATCCCATCTGGGACCCTCCATACTTATAACCAACAATTACTTGATAGCTACCCCCCAAAAAGGTCAGTAGGCAAACTACTCTACAAACACTCCCTTGCCCATGCTTGGAACAAGCTTCCCCTTGACTTACGTTCAATCTCCCACACCTCACACTTTAAAAATTAACTAAAAGCTTATTTTCTCAATTCTAGAACCTGCCCTTGCCATGACCCTACCTAGTCTTCCTTCTCCTTATATACCCTCAAAAGGGCCATACTTAGTACCTCATTACACCTCTTTCTCCAATGTGTCTACTATGCATTTGCACAATTTTATACAAACAAAAAACGTTCATTGTTGACCTATTGAACTATATCAATGTAAAATTGTTACTTAGCTTCTTTTTAATGCAACTTTAACTTTATGCATGTATCCCAACATATGTGAATCATTTTGATATAACTGCTATTATATCAATATTGTTTAAAATTGTACTTGTTTTAAAATGTATTACTGGAGCTTTTCTCCTTGGGTCTCCACTGAAAATGGGCCACAAGCCCAGTTGGACAAACCCGGTTAACAAATGTCAATAAATAAATAAAATAAATAAATAAAATGCTTTTGATAGGTCTTAGAAGAGGGCAGATAACAGGATTGCCTACATTTTCTGTATGGTTTTACTGTAGTAAAAAAGAGAAGAGAGGCAGTACTGGTCCTGTGGTGTGGGCAAAAGATATGTTGGGCTTTTGATAAGAAGTTGTTTTCTGTGACATATTTAGTAACTGGGATTGGATGCATTTTTGCCAGACAGAGGATAAAACTGCTATTGGTTTGTAATTAGAGATTTCAGTGGAGGAGCCAGTGTTATGTAGTGGTTATGATATAAGATTTTTTTCTACGATACTGGAACATAACATTCAGAACAGAGCTGTTTATTGGAAAGGAAATGGATAAGCTAGGGCATTTGCTGCAGTATTCTGCTGGGATGTTATCAGGGCTTGTATGATAGGTTTTAATTTAAGTAAACATTTCTTGATTTGTGCAGTGGGTACCATTTCCAAGGAGAAATTATTGTTATTGTGTACTTTTAGGACAATTGGAGTTAGAGGTGCATTGACTGATTTGAGAAGTTACTGTTTTTATTAAACAGGAATTAAATTGATTAGCTATGGTACCCCATTGGTACCTGACTGAGTAGTGATGGAAGGGGCTGGTTTGGATATTTGTTCTGGGTTTAGAAGTTGTTTAAAGTACAGAAAATGTTGTGGTTATTATAGTTTATTACATACATAAAGAGAAGAGGAATGAAGGTCAGCAGGACTAAGACAAAATATATGTGTGTGAATGAGAAGGAGGCTAGAGGAATGGTGAGGATGCAAGGAGTAGAGGTGGTGAAGGTGGATGAGTTTAAATACTTGGGGTCAGTAGTTCAGAGTAATGGTGAGTGTGGAAGAGAGGTGAAGAAGAGAGTACAGGCAGGATGGAGTGGGTGGAGAAGAGTGTCAGGAGTGATTTGTGACAGACGAGTACCTGTAAGTGTGAAAGGGAAAGTCTACAAGAGGGTAGTGAGACCAGCAATGTTATATGGGTTGGAGACAAGTGGCATTGACAAAAAGGCAGGAGTTTGAGCTGGATGTGGCAGAGTTAAAGATGTTAAGATTTGCACTGGGTGTGATGAGGGTGGACAGGATTAGGAATAAGTATATTAGAGGGTCAGCCCAGGTTGGAAGGTTTGGAGACAAAGCCAAAGAGGCAAGATTATGTTGGTTTGGACATGTGCTGAGGAGGGATGCTGAGTATATTGGGAAAAAGATGCTAAGGATGAAGCTACCAGGTAACAGGAAAAGAGGAAGGCTTAAGATAAGGTTTATGGATGTGGTGAGAGAGGACATGCAGGTGGTTGGTGTGACAGAGCAAGATGCAGAGGACAGGAAGAAATGGAAACAGGCGATCCGCTGTGGCGACCCCTAATGGGAACAGCCGAAAGAAGATGATGGCATACATAAATAACATCAAACAACTCTCAAGATGTTCAACTCGTGCAAATACCAATGACAGTTTCTTCAGCATCATCTAAGATTTATTCTGATGCAATGGAATTGTTTTTAAGTTTCTAGGCTTAAGAAATCTGAGTGTATATAGGAAACACTGCATATCTTCACAATTAGTAGGAAGCAAGTAATAATATATTCAGTAAAATGTATCATTTATTTATTTGTTGCATTTATGTAACTATCTTAATAAAAAAAGCAATCCGAATGGAATTTTTGGCTGTCACACATCTGGCTGAACAAAAGTGCTCCAGTACTGTATGTCTAGGTTATACAGTTTCCAAGATATGAGAAGTTGTGAAAGTTCGGAGAAAATACAATAGTGGGCTTGTGTGCATTATAATATATTACAGTACTGATGCAAAGACTGTAAATTAACTGTCTGTTATCACTGCAAAGGAGATGTTTCATTTATATCATTACTGCTTGAACCATTTAACAGCATAAATTTTGCACAAAGAATTTGCATTTGTTTGCTTTATGTTTTAGCCTTGATTGTTTAAGAAAATGCTTTGTTATGTTAGGAAGTGCGCCAGGAAGTCCACACTGTAATTTCAAAATTTCACAACTTCGAAGCTCAGAAGATCAAAGTTGTGGAATCTCAAAAAAAAAAAATCTAAAACAATAAAACAACACAAATCATATTTTTGCAGGGGGGCAAGTTCCCATGCACTCACCACACCCCCTGCAATGTAAATATACCAACTACAGTAAAGAGAACAGTAAAGTTCCCATTCTGCAATGTACAGCAATCTCCATTGACAGGTTTCAAGATTCCACAACTTCAGTGTTCTGAGTTTGGTATTTAGAGCTTTGAAGTTGTGAAATTTCAAAATTACAAAGTGAACCCATGGCAGAGGTGTAACATTCCACATTTCAGGTAGTAATAATGAGTTAAAAGGACACTACTACATAATTCCTCTTAAACTGCCATCAAACCTTGATAACTACAGATGAGTAGAAATTACTGTTTTCTGGAAACATATAGTCACAAACCTTTTATCACTTCTTCTCATACTCCTAATTTGTGGGCACCCCACGTCTTAAAATCAATTCAATTAAACATAAAAGCTGAGCCCCATTGAATTCCTATCAGACAAACTCTGTACTACATGCAGACACATGCAATAACTGGAATGGCCACAAAGATATCTTACTAAAAGGATACAAGGCCTAAACAACATGTCCTACGTGGACTGACTCAAAGCCTTGTCACTATATTCAATATACTACAGATTGCTAAGAGGTGACATGTGTCTGGCATACAAGGCATCCTCTGACTCATTACTGATGGATTTACTACACATGAGCAAGTCAAATGGCATCAGAAAAAGTCTGTCAAGGGATTTAATCCTCTTCTGCAACTTTACAGAACACTCTAGAGGGACATGTATATCTTGCAGAGGATACCACTACTGTGGAGCATATACCCCATACATAAAACATAGTTAATCTCTGTTCTTATACAAATGCATTTTCAGTCTGTGGATGGGAAAGTTTACCTCAGGATTGTCCCTGTACTACTAATGGACAGAGGAAGCTCCTAATTGTTGTATCCCATGTATGGATCCCCTCAAATTATTTATGGTATGATCCCCGTTGTTCTCATTAGAGATAATATATAATCATTGATGATGGGATAGATAACATCAATCTGTAACCAAATGGGATATACTATTTCAAGCATAAAAGGGAATTTGGCTAGGCTTAAAATGGCCCACAAGGGCAGCTAGCTTAGTATTTACCTATAAACCTATATTAAAAGCCCCCAAATTAAATACAAGGAAAACTGCTACAATTATTCTCCTACCAAAATTGCAACACTCCCATATGTCATTAGACTCCCTTTGCTAACATTTTAAAGTTTGCATAAACATATTCTCCTTAGTAAATGACTGCACATCTTAAGTGACTCACAACATGGGTATAAACAAGGCATCACAACTTCCCTATTTCAAACCAAGATCTATATCTTCACCAGGCTTTCACTCAGTTGCCTGGATGAGAAGAGTTTGTAATTCACTTTCTCAGATTGACTGGTTGATTGTTTTGTGGGTCATTATTTTTATTTGTTGAGACACATTGACAAGCTGTTGTTCATATGTGTCTCTTTAATAACTTGTGCAGTTTTGCAGCCTCCAGGAACAAGAGGTGCTTCACAATCCTCGCACTAGCTTCAAAGTGAGAAATATTGGGAGCTTTCCACTGGAAAAAAATGATTATTTTAAAAATTAGCTTTATTTGTGATGCTAATGAGCCTAAATACTTGTTAAACAGGTTTGTAAGTACTCGCGCATGTGCTATATGAGGAATAGATTACACATGCATGTGTTCTGGCTGATTGCTGAACTATGTTCTGAAGAAATAAGAATTATAGTAGCATAAAACTCCTCGGGCCACCAGACTGAAATGCAATGCTAATTAACCCAGTTAAAAACAACAGTAAAACATGGTAAGCACTTTCGAGAAAACTTCCTTCATCAAACAAATTACCTCATTATAAACATGTTTTTTAAAGAAAGTTGCATCCAATCAAAAATCAGACAAAAGGCCTATGCCTCTTTAGAAGAGGCTCTAAAGGTACCATCCCATTTAACCCAAGGCTCCTGTCTGCCCTGAGCTCAATAATCCACTGTACCTCACAAGATTCAGTGCAATTAATAAGGTCACCTCCTCTAGGGTTAAAATTAATTACTTGTAAGTCCATAAAACTAAATGAATGTCTATGATAATTATTGATATGTTGATATAAAGCATTATATTCCACTTTAAGGCTTATAGCTAAATGTTTCAAAATCTTTTGTTTTAATTAACAGTTAGTTTTGCTTACATAAAATGAGGTGCATGACAAACACCTAGCTAAATAAATGACATTACTAGTATGACAGTTAGCATATGACATAGGAAAATATTGTTTATGATTAACTGGATGGATAAAAATGTTAGTATGAGAAATATAGGTACATGCTTTACAACACTTACAAGGATATGTACCAGTCTTATCAGGAATGTTGGCTTGTATCATCATGTTATTACTGGTGGAAAGAATCTGCTTCAAATTCTTATCACGTTTAAACACAAAGCTTGGAGCATCACCAACCAATCCTTAAATGACATCATCTGTCAATAAGATCTTCCAGTTGTTACGTATAATATTGCATATGCCATTAATGTCACTAATGTATTTTATATATAAACTCAAATTTTTCTTACCCATTCTGTTATTAGGTTTTGATCTATTACATGCACCATGTTGAGAGAACCATGGGGCTGCTTTAGTATTTCTATGTTTTTTTACTATCCAAAATAACCTTCTCCACTTCTCTGGGTTGATAACCTCTCAAGACTAAATGAGAAATAAAGTCATGCACCTCAGATTCAAATTGCTCATCTTCTGTACATAATCTAGACATCCTAAAAGTCTGACCCTTAATTATATTGTTAAAAACAAATCTTGGATGCATACTATCTTCAACCAGTAGATTATTTCTCAAACAAGGTTTCCTAAAAACAGATGTACATATCTTATTAAAATATTTAGATACTAATTTCACATCTAAAAAATCAGTCTCGGTGTATGAAAAGTTCAATGTGAAATGTAAAAAAGTGGTTGATTCTAGATAAAAAACAAAATCTCTTAATGCTTCAATTGTCCATGTCAATAACAAAATCACATGATCTACAAAACGAGAATAATGCACTAAAAATTCTTTTCATTCATGCTCTGGTTTAAAAATAACTTCCTCTTCTCAATGAGTTAATACTAAGTTGGCATATGAATTAGCACAGGGGGTGCCTAAGGCTACCCCCAGCATTGTCAATAATACTGATGTTCGAAAAGAAACACATTATTTTCTAGACAGAAAAAGAATAGCTGCTCTGTGGTTAGGTCTCCATTATAATAAAAAATAGTACTAAACGAAAACGTACAGGAGACCAGTCTGGCAGTGCAATATGCTCAATATCAATTCAATTCAGGCTTATCTTCCTCAGTGGTAATAGAACAAATCACCAACGTGGAAATATAAAAACACAGTCTGTGGTATAGGTCAGTATTCACCTCACCAAAGATAATCCAAACGGAGAAGGATATATAAAATTGTTTAATAGTATAAGAACGGCAAGTGCTTTCACCTCATAGGCTTCCTCAGGCCAAACACAATCAAATCTCAATTAAATGCTTATATACTCCATAGCTTATTGATATCACATCCTTACGGTCAATTAATTAAACTAAATTTAGAAATGCAAAATACTAATAAACACAGAACTGATAAAATTCAAACAATAATAGATCATAAGTTAAAAGCTATTAGTTGACTCACAATTGTATGAACTATACACAATAAAAACTATTAGAAATATATTTATAAACATAGTGTGGCAACAATTATAACGACTCACAAATAAAATCAACTAATATACAGTAATCTAATAGAGTGAACTTCAATGCCACTAATAATTTGTATATATTTTTATATTTTTGTATATATTTTTTAAACAAATCACTAATAACTTAGATGGCCTGGGTGATGATAGTAACTTATACATCAAAATTAACCATTCAAATAATAATAGGTACAACACATAATATAACATAATAAATTCTAACCTTTCTGCACTAATCCATAACAGGTACTAGCTATTAATAATATGTAAAACAGTACATGACAGAGCCTATTTCCTAAGTTGTTTTCCTTTCAAAATAGGTCTAATAGGAACTCTATCATTCAACCCAGGCTCTCAATCGGCTCTTAGTCTGATAATCCATTTTGCTTCATTTTGTTCGGTCTTATTCCTAATATCCCCCCTCCTAATGGTGGTATAATTAATTTGGACGACTAAAAATTTAAATTTATGGTCTGAAGATGTTTCAAGGACATGTTTGGAAAGTGCATTTTTGTCAGACTTTATCCTAATGTTATATAAATGTGCCCTAATTCTGTCTTTTAGTCTTCTGTCGGTCTTGCCCATGTAAAAGGCTGGGCAGGCCCCACAGGTGGCCAAATAGATAACATGTTGGGAATCACAATTAGTCTGAGGATAAAAATTAAAACATCGTAATGTAATAGGATGTACAAACCTAGCTGAACTATCTATAAATTGACAATAACTACATCTTTGACATGGTCTCGTTATATTGCCTGAAGTCTTAAGCTGAGGTCTGTGTTCCAACCTATTAGATCTACATAACATCCTGTGTAAATTAAGCCTGTTTTTATACATGAATTTCGGAGAACCACCTACAACCTCACAAATATTTGGATCCACTTTTAGTATATCCCAGTGCTTTAAGTAAGCATTCCTTATTTCATTCACATCTTGAGTATGATATATACATACTTTTATTCCATCTTCATGTACTCTATTTTCTTTATCTAAGGTTAGAATCTTCTGGTTACTATCAGCGAAGTAGGGAAAAGCCCTCCCCTTCCTGAGTAGATCAACCCCTAGGAGACCCTCATTAATTTCTCCAAGGCTATGTGATCTCTCAACTAATTGTTGTTTAAGGTCTGACAACTCAGTCTTGTAGCCTGTATCAGAAGAGTTCAAGCGAGAAATCCTCATGGCTTGCCCTTTAACAATGTTTCTAAAGATGTACAAAAAAAATATTTTACAGTTTCATAACTCTTTTTCTAATGACAAACAGCTACTGGTATGCCAATTATTGGATGTTATACTAAACAATAATGTTTTTATGTTTTTAAATGAATACTATTTGCAGAAATGGGGGGTGGCGATGGGTACGCCATGTGCAAACACCTATTCCAACCTGGTTGTTTTGGCCTGGGAACGTACTCATCTGTTCACCCACCGCTTGTTCACTCAGATAATTACTTACAAACGTTTTGTGGACGATATTTTTATTATATGGAAAGGTACAGAGTCAGACTTTATACAAATGTGGAATTATCTTGAGAGCACTTCCACGTTTTTACGCTTCACCATGGAATGCTCCAACAAATCTATTAATTTCTTAGATGTTACATTAAGTATTAATGATGATGGTACCATAACTTCAACTATTTATCGTAAACCTACATGGAGGAATACACTTTTATCTTTTGACAGTATGCACCCTAGGTATGTTTTTCCTGGCATCCTTAAAAGCCAATTCATTAGATTAAAAAGACTTTGCAAAGATGCACATCAACTACAATTGGAAGCGAACAACCTAGAATTATTATTCAAGGAGAGAGGCTATGATTCAGACTTAGTTACAAAAACCAGAAATAATGTAATTGGCACTAGATTAACTAGTTATCAGAACGTAACTACTACTGACAACAGATACTCCATACGATCTAAGGACTATGTACCCATAATATTAAATTTTTCAAGTATCAGTAATGACATCAAGAAAGTCTTTTATAATAACTGGAAATTACTTATGGTAGATCCTTTTGTTAGACAATTAGTAGGGAATAAACCATATTTTATGTTCACCAATAGTCCGAATCTTAAACAGCTACTGTGTAATGACAACATTAGTAGTGGTGGATTGAGCTTATCATCTATTAATAAGCAAGGTACATTTCCCTGCCATAATTGTAGGAGGTGCAGCTACATTTCAAAAGACATAGATTACAAACACCCTATCTTAAATTACAATTTTCATCCCAGGTTCTATGCCAACTGCTGCACTAAAAACCTTATTTATTTGGCTACATGCAAAAATTGCACATCGTTCTACATTGGTCTTACTAAAAGATGCCTGAAAGACAGAATTTATGGCCATCTCTATGACATTCGTAAGAATAATGAACTCAATGCCCTAGCTAAGCACCTTATGGAACAGCCGCATCATGGCTTTGTATTTAGGGTATTAGAAATCGTTACGCCTAGCAAAAGAGGCGGAGATAATTCATTACTCCTAAGAAATAAGGAGTTAAAATGGATATTGAGTTTGGCTGCACACATTTCTCCTGGCATCAATAACCAAGTTTCCATTAAACCAGTCCTGGAATCTAGATAAACTTTCTTATACACAGCCTTACTAATGAACTATAGCCTAGACTTAACACCATGGTTATAAATATTCTGTCCTTCTTGTTTTCTTATTATGCATCCTGTTGAAAATTTTAATAAATTATTTAAATACATTTTTCATATATAAAAGTTTTTTATAAAGTGTATATATCTGGTTTTAAATATGTGTATATTTATATTCTATTCATTTTATCATGTAAGGCATCACATCCTTTTCATTTGTTATATTTCAGTATCATACACAGTATTTTTCTTCATACATTCTTTAGATTGTTTATTAATCCATTTATTTATTTATTTATCTATTCATTGATTTATTCATTTATTTGTTTATTTACTTCATCCAAGTCCACATTTCATATACATTCTTATATTTATCTATACATTTTTACCATATATTACATTACATATACACATGCGTTTCATATTACATTATTCAATCTCGAATAGGATATAATTCATATTTTTACTCATTTATATTTAACATGTATACACAATATTATCTCCACTGATTTAATGTTTAATATTTGTTAATGACTCCATCTAGGTTTTGATATCAGGTTTTAGAGCTTTTTTAAAAATTTTTCTATCTATTTATTCATCAATTCATTTATTTATTTATTTATATATTGTTATATTTTACAACGAAATAATCTGCACTATAAGACATTATAATACATCACATATACAATATGCAATAAGTTTTATGTGTAAATTCCCGTTGCAGATTATGTTATGTTAAACAAATATATATATTTTATAATATTTAATACTTAAACGTTCTAAATGTATTGAATGTTTTATGTGGGTTACCTGCTTTATGTTAGATTATTCACTTTATTTAGCTTCATTTAATCTAATTCCACTCTCAATGCTCATGAATATACTTGCTAACACTATTAATATAAAGATTTTCAGTACTTCGAAACACATATTGAGCAATGGTTTTTACGTGAACACTTCAGCATCATTTATGTATTCAAGTCTTTTTAAAATGACTGTAATATCTATAAATACCTTTTAAAGTTGGTATTGTATATTATTTTTTAGTATATATTTTTTAAATTGATTAATTGGCTGAGTTGATTGTTTTATTTTGGCGCCTTTTTAGATGCATTATTATATAAATAGATGGTTAAAGTTTTATTTGTACTGTCTGAAGAAGCGTGGTGGTGACCACGCGAAAGCGCTCACAATAAACGTTTTATTCCTACACTTTGGATTTTTCGTTATTCTACGAAGTGGATTTATGGTTCCTGTTTGAATGAATTTCTTGCTTTTTGCAATTTGTGTTTTAATGCTGATTGAACTAGCGGAAGCTGTTGCCTTTTTAGTGCATCGTTGCTGAACTTTAGTGAGCTTCGGTTCACTTTGGACTTACTGCCTGTCTACTTTACTTCGTGGTGAGAGTACCTGGTTGCTTTTTCATTTTTTGCCTGTGGTTACGGGTATTCTCTCTTCAGCTGTCGGTGAAGAGTTTTTTTGTACATTACTTCTACCTACTTTATTTTCGCCGCCAGCACACGATGGATAATACTGTTGACATTGAACTTGACTATGTTCCAGGGACGAGGGAAGCAGTAGTGCACCTTGAAGATTTGCTACATTTACAGTCTAACCCTTTATTGACCTTGGATCTTTCGCAAGCTGAACACATCACTCCCGTGAATACGGAAGGTTTCAACATAGCTGATTTCAACACTGCATCAAAAGCTCTAGAGGATGATATGTATAAACTACAAAGATACGCCTGGCAAAGGCAACATCTAGAGGCTTGTCTTCACTATTCCATCGTACCAAGAGGGATGCGGGTCATGTGCATGCCGTCTTACGGTGAGGCACATCCAGAACTCCTTAAAAAATGGCAGGATCTAAACCTAGATCTTGGACACAGGTACATTAGACTACTTCTTGATTACTTTTCTCCTTTAGAATTAGAGTTAAGAGATAAAGTAGATGTCAACTTTAAAGAACTTAGTAGCCGTTTTAAAGCGGACTATTGTACTCGCAGATTACGTAATATATGTTTACAAGTTAATGCATTCAGCGAAAGACTGAAGGCAACAAAGATGCGTAAACTGCAAAGAGACTTTCAGGACTTTAAATTAAGGCAGGTATTTGTTTGGCCTAGAAACAATAATGCTACGCATAATGACATTGTTGGCTCTCGTGGCAACATAAAAAATATTCAACACTTTGTTTCTGCAGAAGAAACTTCCGCTGCAGATAATATCAGTGATACTTTGTTGCCAACAAATGCTAATCTGCATACTACTAGTTTGGAGGGAGCTAATACTAGTGTTGTTGTTCCTAATTTGACTGACACGCCCCCTCCGAACCAATTAGCCTTGACAAAAACTGTTATTAATCCAGGAGCCAGACCAAAAGATTCCAGTGTTGTGGTTCCTTTGGATTCCTCGTCAAAAAACTCTTTACCATACCCAGTAAAGCAAAGGTATCAGAACAGAGGACGGTCTACGAGTCGAGGCCCAAGGAAAAGGAAGCTATCTGTGGACAGCTTCCAATCCACCGGACGAATGACGAAAAAGTGACTGGTTTATTGTATAATTATTCCGACTATAGTTTTTCTGATGCTGAAATTTCTCTTTTGAACCGCGGCTTGAATTTTATTCCAGCCTGTTCGGACACACTCACTAATGTTTTAATTACTTTAAGAATGTTTTGTAGACGGGTAGCTTTAAAAGTTTTCTTTAAAGATAAATCTGCTTCAAACACTCATGATACATCCACTGTTTTTAAAAGAAAAAGTACTTTTATACCTCAGCTACCCCAATGTGTCGAATGTTTTTTGCATATTTGTGAGCAAGATTTTTATGAATTATTTTCCACCAAAGTGAAACCCACATATTTTAACCTAAATTTAGATTAATTTAATTCCTTAAAACATTTAAAACAGATTGATAAAATTTCCATCAAACCTGCTGATAAGGGAGGAGGTATTGTGGCACTGAATAGGGCTGACTATAATACTAACATGTGCATAATGCTCACTGATGATTTGACTTACACTAAAATTGATTTATGCAGAGTGATGACTATCATTAGAAGTGTACAAGATATATTCTATGACCTGCTCATCTGCAGGCAAATTAATGAAGATATGTATGGCTTTCTTTTGATCGATTACCCCACCATACCCATTATCAAAGGACTTCCGAAAATCCACAAAAATACCTTTCCCATCCCACTACGACCTATAGTATCAGGCGACCGCTGGATTACAGCACATGCTTCTTGTCTTGTAGAGTTTTTACTTAGACCAGTGGTGGATTCCTTTGATACTATTTTAAAAGACACCCATCACCTACTAGCGTGTTTGTCAGAAATACAACTGGATATCCAACACAATAATTATATCCTAATTACTTTAGATGTAAAGAACCTATTCACCTCAATTCCCAATGATTTGGGCATTGAGGCTATAAGAGATATTTTACAGTTTCATAACTCTTTTTCTAATGACAAACAGCTACTGGTATGCCAATTATTGGATGTTATACTAAACAATAATGTTTTTATGTTTTTAAATGAATACTATTTGCAGAAATGGGGGGTGGCGATGGGTACGCCATGTGCAAACACCTATTCCAACCTGGTTGTTTTGGCCTGGGAACGTACTCATCTGTTCACCCACCGCTTGTTCACTCAGATAATTACTTACAAACGTTTTGTGGACGATATTTTTATTATATGGAAAGGTACAGAGTCAGACTTTATACAAATGTGGAATTATCTTGAGAGCACTTCCACGTTTTTACGCTTCACCATGGAATGCTCCAACAAATCTATTAATTTCTTAGATGTTACATTAAGTATTAATGATGATGGTACCATAACTTCAACTATTTATCGTAAACCTACATGGAGGAATACACTTTTATCTTTTGACAGTATGCACCCTAGGTATGTTTTTCCTGGCATCCTTAAAAGCCAATTCATTAGATTAAAAAGACTTTGCAAAGATGCACATCAACTACAATTGGAAGCGAACAACCTAGAATTATTATTCAAGGAGAGAGGCTATGATTCAGACTTAGTTACAAAAACCAGAAATAATGTAATTGGCACTAGATTAACTAGTTATCAGAACGTAACTACTACTGACAACAGATACTCCATACGATCTAAGGACTATGTACCCATAATATTAAATTTTTCAAGTATCAGTAATGACATCAAGAAAGTCTTTTATAATAACTGGAAATTACTTATGGTAGATCCTTTTGTTAGACAATTAGTAGGAATAAACCATATTTTATGTTCACCAATAGTCCGAATCTTAAACAGCTACTGTGTAATGACAACATTAGTAGTGGTGGATTGAGCTTATCATCTATTAATAAGCAAGGTACATTTCCCTGCCATAATTGTAGGAGGTGCAGCTACATTTCAAAAGACATAGATTACAAACACCCTATCTTAAATTACAATTTTCATCCCAGGTTCTATGCCAACTGCTGCACTAAAAACCTTATTTATTTGGCTACATGCAAAATTGCACATCGTTCTACATTGGTCTTACTAAAAGATGCCTGAAAGACAGAATTTATGGCCATCTCTATGACATTCGTAAGAATAATGAACTCAATGCCCTAGCTAAGCACCTTATGGAACAGCCGCATCATGGCTTTGTATTTAGGGTATTAGAAATCGTTCGCCTAGCAAAAGAGGCGGAGATAATTCATTACTCCTAAGAAATAAGGAGTTAAAATGGATATTGAGTTTGGCTGCACACATTTCTCCTGGCATCAATAACCAAGTTTCCATTAAACCAGTCCTGGAATCTAGATAAACTTTCTTATACACAGCCTTACTAATGAACTATAGCCTAGACTTAACACCATGGTTATAAATATTCTGTCCTTCTTGTTTTCTTATTATGCATCCTGTTGAAAATTTTAATAAATTATTTAAATACATTTTTCATATATAAAAGTTTTTTATAAAGTGTATATATCTGGTTTTAAATATGTGTATATTTATATTCTATTCATTTTATCATGTAAGGCATCACATCCTTTTCATTTGTTATATTTCAGTATCATACACAGTATTTTCCTTTATACATTTTTTAGATTATTTATTAATCCATTTATTTATTTATTTATCTATTCATTGATTTATTCATTTATTTGTTTATTTACTTCATCCAAGTCCACATTTCATATACATTCTTATATTTATCTATACATTTTTACCATATATTACATTACATATACACATGCGTTTCATATTACATTATTCAATCTCGAATAGGATATAATTCATATTTTTACTCATTTATATTTAACATGTATACACAATATTATCTTCACTGATTTAATGTTTAATATTTGTTAATGACTCCATCTAGGTTTTGATATCAGGTTTTAGAGCTTTTTTAAAAATTTTTCTATCTATTTATTCATCAATTCATTTATTTATTTATTTATATATTGTTATATTTTACAACGAAATAATCTGCACTATAAGACATTATAATACATCACATATACAATATGCAATAAGTTTTATGTGTAAATTCCCGTTGCAGATTATGTTATGTTAAACAAATATATATATTTTATAATATTTAATACTTAAACGTTCTAAATGTATTGAATGTTTTATGTGGGTTACCTGCTTTATGTTAGATTATTCACTTTATTTAGCTTCATTTAATCTAATTCCACTCTCAATGCTCATGAATATACTTGCTAACACTATTAATATAAAGATTTTCAGTACTTCGAAACACATATTGAGCAATGGTTTTTACGTGAACACTTCAGCATCATTTATGTATTCAAGTCTTTTTAAAATGACTGTAATATCTATAAATACCTTTTAAAGTTGGTATTGTATATTATTTTTTAGTATATATTTTTTAAATTGATTAATTGGCTGAGTTGATTGTTTTATTTTGGCGCCTTTTTAGATGCATTATTATATAAATAGATGGTTAGAGTTTTATTTGTACTGTCTGAAGAAGCGTGGTGGTGACCACGCGAAAGCGCTCACAATAAACGTTTTATTCCTACACTTTGGATTTTTCGTTATTCTACGAAGTGGATTTATGGTTCCTGTTTGAATGAATTTCTTGCTTTTTGCAATTTGTGTTTTAATGCTGATTGAACTAGCGGAAGCTGTTGCCTTTTTAGTGCATCGTTGCTGAACTTTAGTGAGCTTCGGTTCACTTTGGACTTACTGCCTGTCTACTTTACTTCGTGGTGAGAGTACCTGGTTGCTTTTTCATTTCAATGTTTCTAAAGATGAACCTCGGATGCATGCTAGACCTATGTAATAGGGCATTCCTATACCATGCTTTCCTATATATACCAGTGTTTAAGAGACCACTAGGCATTCTCTCAATGAACACATCTAAATATGACACAAGGTGTTTGGATGCCGTCATGGTAAATTTCAAATAACCTGTTAGTGAATTCACTTGTTGTAAGAATTCATATAATTCTGCTTTCCCAGAATTCCAAATAAGGAAAAGATTGTCCACAAAACGCACATAAAATCGGACATATCGCTTATAACTATCTAACATGAATAGATGTCTATTCTCCCAATCAGCCATAACAAGGTTGGCGTAGCTATTGGCACATGAAGTGCCCATAGCCATGCCATCCCTCTGGATATAAACCTGATTGTTGAAAGTCAAAATATTGTTGGTTAAAACTATTCCCATTAACTCACATAGTGTATCTATGTGAATATCAGTCAATGTCCGATGAACCTCCAGGCACCTACAAATACTTTCTATCCCTTCCTGGTTTGGGATAATTGTAAAGAGTGACTGGACATCAAGCGTAACCAACCAGAATCTATCTTCCATTGATACATCTTTCATCTCATCATATAACATAATTAAAAATTGCCTGGTATCTTTCAATATATATGCATATTCATTCACTATAGGTCTCAATTTAGATTCCAAATATAATGAGATGGATTCGGTAACCCAGCCTCTCCCTGCAACTATAGGTCTCATAGGAGGGTTTTTAGGATGTTTGTGTATCTTCGGCATGCCTTGAATGCACGGTATCATTGGTTCACTCACAGAGCAGTAATTATAAAAGTCATCATTAATTTTCCCAATGCGATGACTCTCTAATAAAAAAGTAGAGACTTTATTAATTATTTTATCTATATGATTAAAACTTATTCAACTATAGAAATGTGTATTACTTAACATATCAGTCATGCTTAAAATATAATCTCGACTATCCATTATAACTATAGGACCCCCCTTATCTGCTGGCCTAATCACAATACTTGGGTCATCTTTAAGTGCTTTTAATGCTGACCTTAGTTTAGGATGTAAGTTCCCATACCATCTCTTATGCCTATTCCGTTCATCTATTTCATGTAGCTCTTGCTCCACTAACTTGGAGTAGGCATCTACAAGTTGATGTAAGTTCGGTAAATAACTGCTGGGTTTCTTAAAAACATGTATGTCATTAACTAAATTCGATTTACCAAAATCCAATCTCAATTGTATATTCCGGGCAAATAATTTAAGGTCCACAACTGAATCTGTGATGTCACTCCTGGTTGAAGGTATAAAGGAGAGATTTTTTTCTAAAACATCGATTTCATCTTTAGTAAGATGTCTACTGGAAATATTCCAGACTAATGACCGGCTGTCTTTTCCCACATTTTCTTCAATGTTGGACCTATGCGCTCTTCTTCGGCTAACCTCCTCTTCTGTCTCCCTCTGTTCATAGATCAGTCCCTCCCTCCCCTCCGAAAGTCGGAAATAGGGAAAGGGGCCATCTCAGCACTGTCTAGGGTGCCGTTCTTAATATTTAAAGCAACTTTCCTTCTAACAACCTCCTCTCCTATGGCAGATCTATTAATTGATGCATTGGGTGTAGAGGCTGCTTCTATTAGTTCTACTACTTCATTACCAGAAATATTACTTATCTCCCTTGTGGGAATAATTTCAGGTGTAACTGGAGGTACTACATTCATTTCATCCTCTCGATGCACAACTGCTGTAGTGATAACTATATTCTTAGCATTCATTGTACTATCGCGAGGATCTTTGGATAGTCGACTATGAATTGTATTAACATTATTCATGTCACTAACAGTTTTACAATCATCCATTTGGCTATTCAAACTCCTTGTTACATTGCTATCAACACTTCTATTTTTATTTTTATTTTTATTATTGTCTACCCTCATTAGTCCATGAGTCAAATTATTCTCCCTCGGCCAGGTAAAGATCTGTCCATTTCTAAAATCGACAGTATCCCTTCGAACTTTACTGTGCTTCTGCTCCAGCAGTTTCTTTTCAAACAATTAAACAGTGTCTAAGAGTTTTTCAAAGACTTTATCCAAAACTTGGTTTGGGTAAGTCTCATTAATATGTCGTTGTTGTTCTCTTATACTTTCTCTTAGCACAGTTTCTTCTGGTAAAAAATATTCATTCATTAACTGCATGTAGCGTATACTTGTATCAATATTGATCAATCGCCATTTGTATAAAAGATCAGGATATGTCGTACCTGTAGTGGGCATCTTCAAGATGCACAAACCTCTAGGGATAATCTTACATGCTATGCAAACTTCAAAGTGTTGTCGCTGAAGCTGCATATATTTTAGTTTCATAAAATCCAATTCCATTTGACTGAGGAGTGTAGACAAACCGCTATAGCTGTTCTCAGCCATGGCGTCTTCCATAGCATCACTGGCAACGTCATACAGGAGTAACGGATTTTCTTCACCGGCAACACAACTTTCAAACCTCCTATTACTGCTGTAGGTGTTCTCAGGCTTATACGGTAACTCAATCGGATTAGTAGCAAGCTCTGCCATCACAACAAAGCAGCATATAAGTATAAATAAAATCAGAAAAAGAATAGCTGCTCTGTGGTTAGGTCTCCGGTATAATAAAAAATAGTACTAAACGAAAACGTACAGGAGACCAGTCTGGCAGTGCAATATGCTCAATATCAATTCAGTTCAGGCTTATCTTCCCCAGTGGTAATAGAACAAATCACCAACGTGGAAATATAAAAACACAGTCCGTGGTATAGGTCAGTATTCACTTCACCAAAAGATAATCCAAATGGAGAAGGATATATAAAATTGTTAAATAGTATAAGAACAGCAAGCGCTTTCACCTCATAGGCTTCCTCAGGCCAAATGCAATCAAATCTCAATTAAATGCTTATATACTCTATAGCTTAATGACATCACATCCTTACGGTCAATTAATTAAACTAAATTTAGAAATGCAAAATACTAATAAACACAGAACTGATAAAATTCAAACAATAATAGATCATAAGTTAAAAGCTATTAGTTGACTCACAATTGTATGAACTATACACAATAAAAACTATTAAGAAATATATTTATAAACATAGTGTAGCAACAATTATAACGACTCACAAATAAAATCAACTAATATACAGTAATCTATCTAATAGAGTGAACTTCAATGCCATTAATAATTTGTATATATTTTTATATTTTTGTATATATTTTTTAAACAAAACACTAATAACCTAGATGGCCTGGGTGATGATAGTAACTTATACATCAAAATTAACCATTCAAATAATAATAGGTACAACACATAATATAACATAATAAATTCTAACCTTTCTGCACTAATCCATAACGGGTACTAGCTATTAATAATATGTAAAAACAGTACATGACAGAGTCTATTTCCTAAGTTGTTTTCCTTTCAAAATAGGTCTAATAGGAGCTCTTATCATTCAACCCAGGCTCTTGATCGGCTCTTAGTCTGATAATCCATTTTGCTTCATTTTATTCGGTCTTATTCCTAATATCCCCCCTCCTAATGGTGGTATAATTAATTTGGATGACTAAAAATTAAAATTTATGGTCTGAAGATCTTTCAAGGACATGTTTGGAAAGTGCATTTTTTTCTAGAATAATTCGTAATATATTCTGTATCATAGTTTTCTGCATTATAGTTTTATTATCAAAAGAACTATATGTCATCAAAAATTTCTTATCCACTTTGAGGCCAAAATCATTAGGAACAACAGTAAATAGATTTTGTGCATCCTAGAGTCACCAATAATAAGCGGCCATTAAAGGTCCTTCCAGATAAATAATCATATAAGGAAGTCAAAAAATGAGCAGTGTCCTTCAGGATGCTTGGCACTGAGGATACAACTAATTTAATTTGCATTCGACCCAAAAGGAACATAACTCTGTGATCCAAACTCTAGCCAAAACAATCGAGTGTAGGGGAGGATCAAACTAATTTTTATGTATTTTCGGTAAAGCATTAAAAATTGGTGTAACTGGATGTTCGAACATTATAAAGTTGTAGGTCTCCATAGACAACATGTCACAATCAAAATAATAATGTGTAACCCAAGAAGAACAAAGGCTCAAGTCCAGCGAAGAAATAATACCACCTCTTTATTAAATGACACAGCAAATGAATTAATAGACACTCCAAACCACACAGTTAGATGTAAAACCAGCCAATGCAAAATGCGAAAGATTAAGTGCTTTCATCCACTGGAACGTGGACTTCATCAGAATCAAACAAACGAATTAAATGATTCATTATAAACCCTTTTTGGCGCCAAACTTTTCATCATATTTAAAGACATATACATCTTGCTTTTAAGACATATCAATTTGTCCTAAAAAACATTGCGTAATTTCAAAGAATATATTCATATGCTCAAATATACACACAAAAATATATATGTCTACTACATATTTATTGCTTACGTTGATGAATTGAATAACTTTAGGTAACTTTGAATAACTTTAAATAACCTATCTAGCTGTTCATGAATGCTCCTAAAGTCAGTCCAATGAAACATATTATCCTAAGTTTATCCTAAAATTATACCTGATGTGTATTATAAATATGAATAAAATATAGTGCAAAGAAAAAGCAAGAAAATAGAAAGGGATATGTGAGAATATAAGGATGGGAAGGTATATGAGTGGAATATAGTGAATCAATAAAAAAGAAATGGAATTGAAGTGGAATATAATTATAGGAATAAAAGAAAAAAATAATAGTGTTCACAGGGAATCTTATGAAAATTATGAAAATCAGGATTTTCAGGGGGGTAGCGACCAGGATATGAACAGGTATCAGCAGAGAAATTGGAAATGGAGAGGGAATGGGAGAAGCACAGGACAGGGGTATTGGAACAATCAGAACTGGAGACAACGACGATGGTAGAGAAGGGTATGGCCACATGTACAAATAAGAGGGTCAGCGATGGGCATCATTCAGATAAAGAAGGTGATGTGCAGGTTAAGTCTGTTTTGCGCCAATTTAATGGCTTTAACATATTCAACTACACTGATTTAGTAATTGGAAAGGAATTCTTTTCCCTATTTTCAAAGGGTTTGAAATATGTGCCAAATATGAATTTCAAGGTAGTTGACAGTGTAATTGACATTAAAAAATACACAAGAAAATTAAACTTGGCTATACATTTTAAGGAAGGCACTAGAGAGATTGGAAAAAGTGCTTTGAAGAAAAAAGTACATTTATGCCACCCCCACATCCGCAAGTCTCATTGTTTGAGAAATTAGTCACAAGGGACTTATATACGTTAAATAACAAAACAAGGGGCATCAAAAACTATAGTAATTTAAAAGAAGAGGAGGTCCTATTATTACAACATTTAATGAATGACAGAACAGTTAGGGTTATGAAGCCCAATAAGGGGGGAGGCATAGTATTGTACGACAGTAATGAATATGTTGGTAAAATGTTCAATATTCTAGTTGATTCAGGGAATTATGATAATAGCTCACTTAATCAGATCAATTTGGGATATAGACAGATTAATATGTACTTGGAAGACATGTTATTGGATGAAAGAATTAATTTAGATTTGTACAATTATATGAAAGTGGATTATCCCATACTAGCAACCATAGTTGGAGTGCCCAAAGTTCACAAAAATATACTTGACCCACCTTTTAGGCCCATTATCTTGGGTAGTCAGTCGAAGACTTTCCCTATGGGACAAGTGATAGATAAATGGTTGAAACATATCTATACAAGAGTCCCCCATTTAATAAAAGATTCCTGGATGTTTTTGGGATTACTGACATCTGACATCTGGAAAAAGGAGTTGATATATGTGACTATTGACGTAATAGATTTATTTTCCTGTATTCCTAAGGAACAGGGCATGCAAAGTTTCAGCAATAGTATTCGTGAACATTCCACCTTAGATTGGGAGCAAACCAAGGTAATATTGGAATTGATGAGTATTATACTGGATCATAATTATATTTACTATGAAGGCGAATACTATAGGCAGACCAGAGGAGTAGCTATGGGGGCAGCATGTGCCCCCATATTTGCAAACTTAGTTCTTTTAGACTGGGAAAAGGAACATGTATTTAAAAGTCAATATTACAAGTATATAAGATTATATAAAAGATTCCTTGATGACATATTTATTTTATGGGATGGACATGAAAAGATATTAGAGGAATTTGTAAAATATTTGAATAATACTAGTCCATTTCTTAAATTTACATATAATTATAGTAGAGTAGGAATTTCATATTTAGACACTTTTGTGTCCAGTACAAATGATGGCTTCTCTTCCCGCATTTATAGAAAAAATACGTTCTCAAACAATTATTTAGACTATACTAGTTTTCACCCCTTGAAAATGAAAAAGAGCATTTTCAATGGGCAATGCATATGGGCAGCACGAATGACTTCAAAGCAAAATGAAATGCTGGACGAAATGGAAATTATTAGTAAACTATTTTTAGATAAGGGGGTACCCTACATTTTTAATACAATAAGTCAAAACGTATGTTATAGAGCAGTGGGGTAACAAATATTTCCCTGTTTGGGCCGATCTTGTTGTAGCAATACAACAGTGCAGGAAGAAGATAAAGTGTATAACAGGGCATGCATATTATATTATACTCCACAGGTAAATTATATTAAAGAAATTGTAAAAAAATATTGGAACTCATTTTTTATTGACACTGACTTAAGGAAGGTACTGGGAGAGGCACCTACTTTTGTTTATAAAATGGGAATGAACTTGAAGTCTCTGTTGGAAAGGAACACTGGCTATAACAGGGATATTAGTAGTAACAGAGGAACTAGGAAATGTGGAAGATGCCAGTATTCTAAAGTCATTAATGAAGACGAAAACATTGTCCTGGACAATATAAATAGGACTAAAATAACGTTTGTTAGAGGTAATTGCAACACTATGAATATTGTGTATTTGGCTAAATGTTTTAAATGTAGTTGTTATTACATAGGCAAAACTGAACGGAAATTTAGAAGGCGTATATATGAACATTTATATGCAATTAAAAAGAAGGATGCTAGTAATGCATTATGCCGACATGTACAGGAAACAGATAACACACATCATTTTACGTTTGCAATTTTAGAACGAGTAAATTTTAATACAAGAGGAGGTAATCTTAGGGCATATATAGCCGAGAGAGAGGCAAAATGGCAAATACTTACTGACGCTTCCACTAAGCCAGGGTTAAACTATTAAATATCATTAAAACCATTCCTACATTAAATTTTATTAATCACATTCATCATACCACTCATATTAGAATACACGTAAAGATTGTACATATCCCTTTCGCAAAAAATATATAAAAAAATATATAAAAAATATATTAAATAGTATGAATTTATCAATTCATTTGTCATTTTATTTTATTTATTATTTATTCACATATATTTATATTTATAACTAAGCATTTGTCTTACTATATAGCGTTTTTTTAGTATATCATGGGTCATTAGATTTTTTAATTTTCATTATTTTTAATTTGTATTTTAAACCTTCATTTTCTTTTCTTCCATTTTTAATATGAATGAATGGTGACAATATAATAGTGTTACAGGCATTTTATGTACCATCATTTATACTTATGTTAACATTTAATATATATATATATATATATATATATATATATATATATATATATATATATATATGTACCACAACACATGTATTAACAGGGAAGGTAGAAATGATAGAATAGAATACTATTATATTTAGAGTTGATTTTATTGAATTCATTTCATTAATTTCATTTAATTTACATAAACATTTTATACAATGTTTTTATTCATATTTATAATACACATCAGGTATAATTTTAGGATAAACTTAGGATAATATGTTTCATTGGATTGACTTTAAGAGCATTCATGAACAGCTAGATAGGTTATTTAAAGTTATTCAAAGTTACCTAAAGTTATTGAATTCATCAACGTAAGCAATAAATATGTAGTAGACATATATATTTTTGTGTGTATATTTGTGCATATGAATATATTCTTTGAAATTATGCAATGTTTTTTAGGACAAATTGATATGTCTTAAAAGCAAGATGTATATGTCTTTAAATATGATAAAAAGTTTGGCGCCAAAAAGGGTTTATAATGAATCATTTAATTAGTTTGTTTGATTCTGATGAAGTCCACGTTCCAGTGGATGAAAGCGCTTAATCTTTCGCATTTTGCATTGGCTGGTTTTACATCTAACTGTGTGGTTTGGAGTGTCTATTAATTCATTTGCTGTGTCGTTTAATAAAGAGGTGGTATTATTGCTTCGCTGGACTTGAGCCTTTGTTCTTCTTGGATTACACATTATTATTTTGGTTCGTGGAGTTTATTTCCTGTATTTGGTTCGTCAACATGTCACAATCCCTTAATTCTAAAATAAGGTCACTGACACCAGCAATAATTTGCTTAACGTTAGAAGGAGTAAACTTAACATAAGTATCTTCATTTTACAACATAGCTGTTACTTTATTAACATATGTAGTATCCATTAACACAATTGCCCCACCCTTATCGGCAGGTCTTATGACAACTTCCTTATTATTAGTTAAAACTCTCAGAGCATCCCTTTCTTCTGTAGTCAAATTATAGAACAACTGTCTATTTTTAGAGCTTTTTAAAAGACATATCTTCACAAGTCTTTAAAAAATCATGAATCTAATGGTGGAATGAATGTACTTGGTTTCTTCAATACTGCCACATTGTAGTTAGAGGAGTTTCCAAACATTTGTTACAATTGCACATTCCTGCCAAATTGTTTTAAATCTAAAACAACATCCGTGTATATCAAGGGCTTTGCTGGAACATAATTCAGACCTTTGATACATGTAGCTGTATAGGAGAAAGAGTAGTACTAGATAAATTACAAACAAGCTGGTTTGTACCTGCAATCATATGGAGGTCTTTCTGCATTTCCACCCCCTGCTTATGGAGCATAGCCCGTGTCCACTTACTTGTTTTTCCTCTTTTTTTCTTCACTGGAGCTGGTAAATGGGGAAAAACCAACTTGGAGTACAGAGTTTTCAGTCCAGCTCCAAGACCAAAGTCTTCTGAGACCATGGTATCTGCTGTTACTATACTTGTTGTCACTTTACTAGACTCAACAGTTCTATCTTTCCCTGTAGACTCAATGAGCCCCGCAGACAAACTTCCTGCCACAGGACTGAAATGCAGTTGCTGTGATTGGCTGAGTGTAAGACTGGGGGAACCCGCATGATTCGCCGAAGGCAGCCGTAGGGTCTCTACCAATGTTACACCCTCTTTATCACCAGTTCCTTCTGTATAATGAACATACCTATTTCTAGCTCTTTGTTGCCAAACTTTTGGCCTCACAAAGGTGTTATCATTACAAAGGTCTTGGTAATCCCTGATTAATTTTCTAGTTTTTATTTGCTGCGGCCTGGTGTTAAAAGAGTTCACAGTGCAGTACAGAGAATCCAATTTCATTAAGTAGCATTCACTGGAGAACCCACTTTCCATCTCAGCTTGGCACTTCTCAATAGACTTAATTAATTGTTGTTTCTGCAGACCGAAATAGTCTATGAGTAAGTGCATATACTTAAAACTAGTCTCAATATTAATTTTTTGCCAACAGGCCAGCAAATCTGGATAAGAGTCTCCATAGGGAGACGTGCGAAAAACTCTCAATCCACAAGGAACTATTTGAAAGTGCAGGCATGTCTCTAAATTGAATCTCTGCCACTGCAGTCTTTTTAATTTGTATAGTTCATTCTCAAATGGTACAAAAATTTCAGAGAAGGACTCGCCATCATCTTCCAAAAGGATATCAGCATTAGTGTCACGTTCTTTTGAAAATTTCACCTTCATAAGTGGATTATTGTCCAAAACAGCAAGGCTTTTCATTCTCTCATGGAAAGATGTAGTCACAGGTGTAGAAGGATTATAATCCAGTTCAAGTGGCTCAGAAGTAAGAATTGTCAGACCAGCTTCATCAGTTCCTGAGTCATGTTGAAATAGAACTACTTATTACAGTGAGACTGTAGAGCCATGGGGATGAAGTTTCTCCTTATCCCCAAGGTTGTTTAATATCAAAGCAAGTATATTTGGAGGTACAGGGGAACTATTTTTCCAATGGTATTATTTACAAGGAAGTCCTCTTACTGTTCAGTATATAAGTGGAGCTGTAGTGTTAGAAGCTTGAGTTACACAGGGAAGATGTATAGAATGTGTTTTCCCAATGTGGATTAATACCTTCTTACAGGGTCACTGCTTAATAATCTTAGGATTACCTTCCCATAAGTTAATCACATTCTTTTGCTGCAGAAATTACATAGGGTATCTTTCTTTAATGAAGTCAACAGAAGGATTAGTGACCACCTGTGTAACAGATCTGTACACGTTCTGTATGGTAGCACCCTATCCCTGCCTGGAACCCCAGTTTCAGTTGTCACACAGGGATCTATCTTGATATCCATCCTTTTCCCATTTTATATAAACACCATTCACTTCTTGTTCACCTCACTCAACGTAGTCTGCAACAGATGACTACCTAGTTTTACATGATACATGAAACTCAAATCATTCAGTCATCCTGCAAACAGATCTCAACATCATTATTTAGTTTCATAACTCAAACCTCCAAGTTGAGCTTGCACTGATGATATAAAGAGAGAAGTGCTGACTACATTAAGGCAAACAGAATTCAATTACTGGCTTGCTGTTTGATGGCAAAGACAGGCAGGATGGATATGCATATCCTTGGAGGAGGGACTCTGCTGTGCAATTTTCTAGCAGAGGCCTGGTGGATGATAGAGCTCAAAGAGACAGTGCTAAGAAGTGGCACGGATGGCAGGAGAAATAAGCAGTTGTGGCTTCTCTGCAAGTCTAAGGCCAAACACACACACACACACACACACACACATGCTGATTCCTATTGGCTACCCAGTATAACAATGACATCAGTACATAGGGGAAGGGCTTGGGCTATAGGAAACCCTGGACCCTTAACTTATTGTGTAATAACTCCTACACCCTTTAGCCCACAAACTGCTAGCCTCTTACTATTCCTGTCCCCTCAGGTCTCAGCCCTGAAGTGAACCTTTCCAAATAAGATCCCCATGTGTTCCCAGTATAACAGAGCATGCTTTCTCTGACCTTTCCCCAGATACATCCTGTATACTCTCTGCCTTGAGTAGATCTCTACATGTGTTTACCCCATTTGGAGCTTATTCTCATATTACTGTGACATCACCCTTGTAACTATCATCCTTAACCTCATCACTGTATCATGGTGTACACTCTGCCCCTTCTTTTGCCTTCTCTTCCCTCCTAACCAGTTCTGTATATATATATATATATATATATATATATATATATATATATATATATATATATATATATATATATATATATATATGTGTGTGTGTGTATATATATGTTTGTGTGTGTGTGTGTGTGTGTGTGTGTGTGTGTGTGTGTGTGTGTGTGTGTGTGTGTGTGCTGAACAGTGAGAAAACTTCCTTGAAAAATAATATCATCAGAAAAATAGTCTCCCCACACCGATATTAAACAACCTTGGGGATAAGGAAAACGTATTCATCCCAACACCTCTACAATATCACTGTATTATGTAGTGCTATTTCAACATTACTCAGGAATTGATGGAGATAGTTTGACAATTCTTGTTTCTTCAGAACATAGTTTAACAATCAGCCAAAACACATGCATGTGTAATGTCATGGGATCCATAGAATGGTGTCCACAGCAGTATTTATTTATTTATTTATTTATATTTTGAAAAAGTGGTCAACATACTATCATTAAGACATGTGGTAATGTGTACTCTAGGGCTAGCACTGGAAAAAGAGGAAGATTGCTGTTGATGTAAAGATAGGGAAAGGTAACTCAGGTGCATTGTCCTTTGCTATAACTCAGGAAACTGTGGCAAAAAATAACTTATGTCTGTTCTGTTTGAAAAAGATTAATTTTGAAATTAAGTATTTACATGTATAATTTGACTTAACTTTGAGAACATAACAGGATTTCTGCAGATACTAGCATTTTATTATATATAAAATCTCCAAGATAGTGGTTGCTTTTATGATTTAACAGAATACCCTAAAACAAATATGAATGTGTGATTGTCATTGGGCATAAAACTCTGTTGTTAACTTGCTCATGAAGGGTGCATCTAGATAAACCCTTTCCTCCTCTTCCTCATCCTCCTTCAGTTTTATCTTGTAATATATTACTTCTAAGAAATGTAAAGCCAAATGACAGCTTTGATGATGGCATCCCATGAAAATTTTAGGCCATTTGATGAATAAAGCAGACCCCTGATAAATTATAAATGGCTAACACAAGAAAATATTGTTTTAATATTTTCCCCGGGATTCAGTAAACCCTACATGGAGTGTAGGAATAGTGCAGCAGCTGTTGCATGGAACATGGACATCAAGCAATTCAGTAAAGGGCTCCCGGGATGTGCAGGAGCGCTCCTACACTATTCCTAGCAGATACCACTGCCTAAGGCTAATTACCTCATTTACTGGGGAAAACCATACAAATTAGGTGAATTAGTGATTTAGCAAACAGGCAGGTGTCCGTGCAGGAATAGTGTAAGAAGCAGAAATGTGTTCAGTTCCTAGATGAACACATTTCTGCAAATTAGAAAACGGAGGCATGAGAGCTCAAAATAAAGGATGTATTATATTTAGTAGGCATGCCAATGGTCAATGGCATTTTAATTTTTTAAAATAAATCTTTTTTTTTTTTGGCCGATCTCGGCCATTTAAGCATAGGGCAGAGGCGCACAAATGAGATTGTGACTAAAATAAAAAAAAAAGGGGGGGGATCAATTTTTACAGAAGTCTGCATTTTGCCATTATAGTCAGTGGCATGCAGAATTAAAACAATACCAGGGGATAGTGGTTGCTAAGGGGAAAGGCCCAGTCTAAATGTGGTAACTAAGGAGTAAGGCAGTGGTGTATGCAAATGAGGGGATTTATACTGAATCACAAATTTCTTCTAAGTGTCAGACTGCACCTTACCGTGTAGGTCCTCTAACACCACCGTGTAGACAGGAGGAGCAGCTAACATGAAAAGGGGGTGTGTCATGCTTGTTATAAGCACATTGCAACTCAGTGGCCCGTGTTTGCCCTTAGTTAAGCACAGCTAAGGAAGGGGGTGTGTCTGAGGCTATATTGTCTTATTTCATGAAATGCAGAGCATGTTCGCATCCAGGGAGGGCCAGCTCTGCTTAAAAGTGTTTACTTTAGCTAACCGCATGTGTGTGGTGTGCACCAGGCAAAAAAACACAGGAAATAGCAGAACTGTTTAAAATTGAGCACTGGGTATGCATGGCGCGCAATGGGGCTTAAACAGGGAGGAAATGGGAAGAGGAAACAGCAGAAGGAAGGCAATCAAGGATTACTGCAATAGTTGGCAGGGGGAATGTTTCAGAGTCAGCCAATTACACAGGCATCAGACCACCACACTACTATAAACTATGCAAACACCTTTCAGCCTGTTTTTTCCCAGAAATACTACACCCCTGGTGTACACATTCAGGGGAATTTTAAACTGACAAAACTTACAAAACATGTTAGGGGCTACTGTTGCTTTGATCTAGCAGTATGTGCTAGAGACTGAGGGTGGTGAGGAGGATAATGTTGACAACCAACTGAGATCGAGGTGGAGGAGAAGACTGTCCAGACCCAGAGTAACCTACCAGAGGCTACATGATCTGGAGATAATAGAGCATGAAAGGGTGGACATGGACATTGCAACTTGTTGACCTATGCTGGCCTCACTTCCAACCCAGAACCAACAGAGGGGAACCCATTCCAGTGGATACCAAGGTATGTGTAGCCTTAAGAATACTAGCTACAGGTACTTTCCAAAAGACCAACTGGGGATATCATGGAGGTCTCACAGGCATCTGCATCCAGGATACTCCACCATTTCCTGGATGTCATGTGACCACATGCCACTGAGCACATTTATTTCCCCAGCACCCATGAGGAGAGGACCAGCAATATGCATCTCTTCCACCATGTAGCAGAATACCCGGAGGTACTAGGTGCCATAGACTGCACGCACATCCACATCAAAGCACCACCTGGTCACCAGAGTAGGGTCTACCTAAACCGCAAGGGTTCCCACTTCATCAACTGCCAGGTCAAATGGGATGGCCAGGGCATTATCATGAATGTGTGTGCTGGCAGCCGTGGAAGCTATCACAACTCCCACATCTGGCATTTCTCACAGCTGTACAGGGTGTTTGCCAGTGGGGACATCCCAGATGGCCATCTAGTGGGGGATGCTGTCTACTCACTGGAGCTGTGGCTGATGACACCCATCAGAAATGCACACACACACCCACACAAGAATGCCATAATGAGGCACACGCACAAACCAGGATTATTATACAGTGTGTGTTTGGGATGCACAAGTCACGGTTCCACTGCCTTGTCATATCTGGTGGAGCCTTGCAGTACTCTCCAGTCACATGTGCACACATGTTCATAGTATGTGCCATGCTACACAATATGATCCTGTGAAAACAGCTGCAGCAGGAACAAAATGAGGAAGGGCCACACAGACCCCCCCACCAAGGTCTCCACAAGCACAGAGGGACTTGGAATATCCTGAGCCTGCCCCTGTAGGCAGATGGAGGCATGCCCAGTATGCCCTGTCCTTGGCAAAGTGGCAACACATAGCACATACATTAACACTGTAGGACCTGAGGGACTGATCTCTCTCTCTCTCTGACTTGCACACACAGTAAAATGGATGCAAGCATCACACCACCTATACCTTACCATGTATAGGCAGTGTTCTGCGTGCATCCGACATAGTGAAACCTCAAGCTCCATCCTCACAACAGCCTCAGAAACAAGGCAAGTCATTCTCCTTAACAAAAAAAATGAATGGAGTGGAATGTTCTGATAGCATATCTATGGTATCGATTCAAGCATACAAGGGAATGGGGTGGCTTACTGGAATAGTAGCAGACAACTCACAGCTTTGTGGGACAGCAGGAAGTGTATTCCCAGTACTGACCTATCCATACCATGCAGTACCACCCTAGTTGACAAATACCACTGTAGTATATGTGGTGAGCCAAATAACTGGGGGTCATAGGTCACATGCATGGATGTCAAAGTGGGGGTCCCATAACCACCCCCAGCCTCACCCAACAGATCAGCTGTAGAAAGCTATACATAAATGTCTGGCAAATGCCCCCACATGGTGACATCCATGAAATCCCCACCTACAGACTTTTACACAGTGATATCACAGCAGGTCTGGCAGTAGCAGTATGGCTTTGAAAGGCAAGATGTCTGAAACTATAAATGTTTATGTCAGAACAATCTGACCTGTGGTTGATACTGTTATGTCTGTAGTCTCAAAGATAGGGCACATCACTATGCTAAATGGGACCAAAATGTTAAGCAAGTATCAGCACAGTCTGTGTAAATGTGTATTGTGTACAGATGTGTCACCCCCCTCATAGTCGCACAGAAATTCAGTAACATGTCCCTAGCCTTAAGCATCATCCAGCCATCAACTAGAGTGATGGCTCAATAGAGATAGAAAGCAATTGTCAGTAACACCAACAGTCAACTTACTGGTGCCATCACAGTGCTGTCCACTGCTGGCAGCCTGGGAACATATGATCATCAGAATCCACTGCCTTGCTACAGATGGCCTGCGTCTGTCACACCTAGCCTACAGGCCTGTGGCAAATGCCCATGCCTAACCCACAATGCCCTGTTAGAGAGTGTCATGGGGTCCATAACACCAACATAACACAGTCTACAAAATGCAAAGAAAGGCCATGCTGCTAACTGCCAGGAGAAAACCTGCCAGTGTCAGAGAGCCAGAAATCAGGGCAAAGCCATGAATAATGGGTTAAAAAGGTCCAAAGAGAAGAACACCTTTGAAATACTGCTCTAATAATGTTATAAAGTTGATGGAATGATTGCAGTAGCATGGAATGTCTGATGGGTACGAAGTCTGAAACTGCAATGTCAACTGTCAGTAATATCTGACTTCAACCCTGAGTGACTTGCAAAACACTTTTTCTTGTAAACCACCCTTGTTTGGGTAACCAACAAGATATATGAGTCATGAATGTGGACATTCTGTGATACTCTGCAAGTCGACAGGCAGAACTAGGAGTCTAAACATGGAACTGCACTCATTGCAGACAGACCTAACCCTGGAAGATGGTGACATGTCTGCACCCACAGAACCCTGACCCACAGCCATGGGGAGTAAGATATCCTTCCCTAATCACTCATCCTACACATCATCCTGACCCCAAAATGTGGTCATCCAAGCAAAATGAGGTGGGCCATACATATATGTGAGAAAAACACACACCTCCAGGCTGGTCAAACAGTTTGACACACACAAGACCCTCCAAGTGCAGTCAACCTTTGAGAAGACCCCTATGCAAAGTACTGGTAGCTATAGGCAAGCATATCTGACCCAGGACACCCCCCCCCACGTATTGTATCCCCTACAAAGCTATCCAGAGTCTGCCTCTCACCTTGATCCTGTCTGACATATTACCAAACCATGGACTGGAAATCAGACCAGGCCATAACAGAATTGCACAGAGATTCCACCATTGTAATATATCACCAAGGTGTTGGACCATTTCCACAGCTCCAGCAGTCAATTGCTTGTAAGCACACCTCTCAACAGGCTAGATTTGCAAGAATGCATAGCATTTGGCCCATAATTTGGTGTGTGCATCATCCATCCTGTATTCCTCTGGTAAATTACTGTGATGATCTGAGGAGATATGTCGCAAGGTACTGAAACAATACATGACCGTGTCAAATGGCATATATGTCAGATGTCTGTTAAAACAAGCCCTGTAACCCTAGCAGCCCATACATTACTGATAGAAATAGTCACAATTGCTGTATGGCCCATTGTATCCCCATGTTGATAGGCTATATCCAGATATCCTGGACCAACAGGTTGAGAGGTATGGCTGTAGCACAAAACAAACCGGACTGGAGTACAACAATCCCTGGAATGGAGTCCCACATGTACTGAAGGTCACACTGGGCAGGCTCATACACTTAGAGAAATGTCAGTAGGATCTAGGAATGAACAGGCCTTCCTCACCCAGTACACTTCCCATTGCTCTACTTTAACAGTCCTGAAGATGTCTGTCACAATAGAAGGCCATTTCATCAGGCCTCAGCCTATAAGCTCTGTGGCACATGTGATAACTGTTTAACACTATAGTACAAATAGCTAGTTAGGAGTTCTAATCTCAGTCTTGGCAAATGTAAAAGTGTGTGTGTGTGTGTGTGTGTGTGTGTGTGTGTGTGTGTGTGTGTGTGTGTGTGTGTGTGTGTGTGTGTGTGTGTGTAGAAGTTAAAGCTTTTGGGTCCATTCAAACCCAGTACACTTCCACTTTCCCTACTTTAGCACTCCTGCAGATATCAGTCACCTTAGAAGTGCCTCTTGTCAGGCCTTAGCCCCATAAGCCCTGTGATGCATGCGATAACTGTGTAACACTATAGTACAAATAACTAGTTAGTGGTTTTAATCTCACTCCTGGCAAATTTAAAATTGTGTGTGTGTGTGTGTGTGTGTGTGTGTGTGTGTGTGTGTGTGTGTGTGTGTGTGTGTGTGTGTGTGTGTGTTTAGAAGTTAAAGCTTTTGGGTCCATGCAAACCCAGTACTCTTCCCTTTTCCCTACTTTAGCAGTCCGGCAGATATCAGTCACCATAGAAGTCCCTGTTGTCAGGCCTCAGCCCTTTAAGCTCTGTGGTGCATGTGATAACTGTTTAACACTATAATACAAATATCTAGTTAGGTAGGAGTTCTAATCTCAGTCCTGGCAAATGTAAAAGTGTGTGTGTGTGTGTTTAGAAGTTAAAGCTTTTGGGTCCATTCAAACCCAGTACTCTTCCCTTTTCCCTACTTTAGCAGTCCTGCAGATATCAGTCACCTTAGAAGTCCCTGTCATCAGGCCTCAGCTCTTTAAGCTCTGTGGTGCATGCGATAACTGCATAACATTATAGTACAAATAACTAGTTAGGTAGAAGTTCTAATCCCAGTTCTAATCTCTGTCCTGGCAAATGTAAAAGTGTGTGTGTGTGTGTGTGTGTGTGTGTGTGTGTGTGTGTGTGTGTGTGTGTGTGTGTGTGCGTGTTTAGAAGTTAAAGCTTTTGGGTCCATTCAAACCCAGTACACTTCCTCTTTCCCTACCTAAGCAGTCCTGCAGATTTCAGTCACCTTAGAAGTGCCTTTTGTCAGGCCTTAGCCCCATAAGCCCAGTGATGCATGCGATAACTGCGTAACACTATA